>NC_092247.1:8039560-8122060 GCF_036320965.1 Panulirus ornatus | reverse complement strand
CCTCCCAGCAGTCGAGGCCACCACACCCATTTCCCTTACCGCGCCCCCAGCAGTTGGGATATCCCCGTGGCGGACGTCCCACAACACAGGTAGGGTTTATATCGTCGTGTGGGTTGTCAGTCTTAAGGAAAACTGAGATGATGTGGACGCTTGTGATCTGAGGCAGAATGAAACGCTAGGGTCGATGCCTTCTTTTGCACGACCCTGTCGTACGGTCTTATGCCTTACGTCGACTGCTGGGGCTTGTCTCTACCCCTGCAACACCCTCTGGTACCAAGGTGCAATGACATCCATTTCATCGACCAGGTTTAATCTGATGTTGTCTTAAAAGTTTTATATTCTCATGGTTCAAGATAAGTCCAAGTTGCTGATTTGGGTCTTTTGTCGACCAAGCTGTTGGCTATTTTATGCTGAGGTTCATTAAACAAATCATGTTAAAACTTTTTCTTTAGATTCTCTTCTCCAGCAGACGGATGATCACACTTCTGGTCTTCACAAGATGAGCGTTGCATTGCCTCAGGGTCCCTGGATGCTGACAGTATGTTCCCATACTGTATCTATGATGGCTTCCTGACGTTTCATGTGTTACTGAGTAATCTCTCATGTTTATCCCTCCAACACAGCAGTAATTTGGAGTGTAGGTTGGAGACAAGTCCTGGTAGTATTTCTTACGAATGTAATACCATTTATCGCTGTCAAGACATCTACGTTCAGTGGATTATTTCAGTCGTTCTCACTTGTTCCAGTTCTAAGTGTCAATGTGCGCCACTGCGCCACGAAATATCTTTGTTCGTACCTTACTGTTTTTTATCGTTACAGTTTGTTTAAAGCGTTCTCTGGTAAGAGAAATTATCTAAACGTTGTTTTTAAAATAATCTGTTAACTTGAGCAGATATAATTTCCATCTATAGATAAAACAGTGTGGCTTAACCTTACTGAAGTAAGCTGGTTCAATCGACCTATAACTGTACACACAAACACACACTTGTATTCCCCACACACCATGTCTTACGTCTGACTTAATCGCTGTGACAAGGACGGTAGGAGAAGGCCTGATCTGTAGAGGGATTTCGACGACAGACTGCCAGCTGTAAGCCTCGTAGCCACGAGTGAATACAAGAGAACTACAACAAAATAAACACCTAAAACCCGGCCACGGGTGTGACAAGGGCCCGTGTTGGGCGGAGACCTGGAGGATCTAACTATCTACCTAGGCTTGAAGGGACATCAAGGACCCTAGACGGGACTGAAGAAGCGTTGGCCCAGAAGGACGGAGTCGCTGACCTTGAGAGTTGGTTTGGTACTGTACCAGGCGGAGGGAGTTCTGGGAACGGTGTGAGCAGGTCGGCTGAGAACATAGATAGCTGAAGTGAGAGCGACAAGAGGAGGGAACAATAAAATTAGGTTGTGTAAGACAAGGCAACAGAATGAACAAATAGGTGTGAAACCTTAGCAGGCTGTGGAAAGTCACACTGATGCGTGTGACATTCTATGGTTCAGTATCTGGATTGAGGATTCCGTGTTCTGGGAAAGAAGATGGTGAGTACGTTAGCCTGGAGCAGAGGTGCCGAGAGTAAGGAAGAAATTATGGCTCTCATACACATACATGTTCAGGATGTAAAGAAAGTGTGCTACGAGCGGTTGCTGGGGAGGTATAAAGAGCGGTTGTGGGAGCGAAAGCTAAAGCTGGTCGAGGCGTTATTTCCGGGAATTTGTCTAGAATACGTGCCAACAGGAAATGGCATTCTCGTGCCATCTCTGAGAACGACGGGGGTGAGGTCGGTGCGCCAGAGAGAAGGGCTTGTGTTTACGTATAACTGGGAAGTGTCTGGCGTACAGGAGCTTCTGTTTTGTTTGTGACGAGTTGCCTTTAAAACCATCGGCCTCTCAAGGTCTCCAGTGAGAGTCCAGAAAGCATGGATGTGGCTTGAGAAAATGGAAGAGTTGGAGCAAAATAGAGAACCAAATAGAAATTTCAATTGGGAACGAAAATTCACTTAGGACCAAAAAAAATGATAAAACTTTAAAGCGTTCTTTGTGAAACCATATGGATGTGGGATGAACCTTAAAGGTACTGTGTTGTTTCAGTACAGAATCTTGGGTTAATGGGAGAAAAACAGACTTTGAAATTTGTGGTTAACAACTGTTCTTTAAGCAAAGGTCATATAAAATAGGCGCAGGACTGTTGATCTAAGCCAAAAAGTAGACGTCAGATGTCACTTTGGTTACAATATCGTTGCTTAATATACGATCGTGTTGAAACAGTAGTGTTGTTCAGGTCTTTAAGTGGAGGAAGATATCAATGGTCGTCGAACAAGGAAAACAGTTACAATTCCATCATCTGTTCAAGGTAATTTGCGGAGTTTACCCTCTCTATCAAAATTCTGTCACCTGTTCAAAGTATATGTCCTGGTCCAATTTCCTCTCTCTCTCTCTCTCTCTCTCTCTCTCTCTCTCTCTCTCTCTCTCTCTCTCTCTCTCTCTCTCTCTCTCTCTCTCTTCCACTATGAGGTATCCCTCCTTGCGGCGAATTATAAGGTCAGCAACCTTCAACTTCATGTCATTACAGACTTAAAACCTGCTGTTACTGGAGACGTGGTGGCGAGTAATGGATGCTGTTACAGGAGCCGTGAGGCAAGTCGCTCACCACCCCATCTCACCACCAACCCACCTCACTACCACACCTCACCCTGATATCAAGACTTAACACCTCACCTCACCACAAACAACAAACAATCCTTCATCATCGTTAAATCTTTCTCTAGCTTTATCAGACCTTATCATCGCCCCTAATCACCATACTTCACCACTATCTCACAACTGTATCACCAACTAACCACCTTTCAACCGAGCCAACGATCCTTACCCCCTTACTCCCCCACACTATTTCAAATCACTTCGAATGATTTCTTTGACCACACCTCACCACACTAACTACACCTCATCACCGTACCCTAACATAGCTCACCACCAACCACACCATCATAACACGGCTCACCACTATAACAGGGCAAATATCAGCACCATAAATCACCATGTTGGACCACAAGTCCGCTTCACGCCATAAGCCATCAACCCAAATGCCACCATCGTAACTCATCTGTCCCTCCTAATATGACAGTCAGAAAAAAAAAGGGAGAGGGGGGGGAAAAGAGGGGGAGGGGAGGGGGGAAAGAGAGGGAGGGGGCAAAAGAGGGGGAGGGGGTAAGAGAGGGGGAGGGGGTAAGAGAGGGGGAGGGGGAAAGAGAGGGGGAGGGGGAAATTACATGAGAATAACCGATCCACGAAGCTAATATTCGGTTTTATTCTTGAAATAGATTTTTGACATGACCTCAACGACAGTTACGCAAGCCTTTATGCAGGTCGTTATGCAAGTCGTTAATGTGATTTGGTAAGTTTAAAAAAAAAAAGTGGTTTTGTCGGCTTTTATATATATATATATATATATATATATATATATATATATATATATATATATATATATATATATATATATATACGTTGGCTGACCGTTAAAGTTCGTTGGCTCGCAGTTCAAATTTAAACAAAATCATCACAACACATTTGATGTCTGTTATGTTGTTTACCAGGTTGTTACAGAAACTACACTCGTTAAAAATAAATCTGTTAGTTTAAATAGAATTCCTGATTGTGAATGAATTCGTCGATTAGAGAAAAAAAAAATCGTTATGATTTATTTTGTAGTTGTGATGAGAGAAATAGTGAAGAAAATAACATCATAAACAAAAAAAGTTTTGGGAGGGGGATTTAAAGGTGCTGAAATTTACTGATGAAAAACAAGGCTTTTTCCAGTTAGCGCAGCACATTGTTGATATAAATCTGATTGTTATGGTTTGGCGTGACCTGGTAAAGGTGAGCAGCGTGAGCGGTGACGGAGACAAACTGCTGCTGACCACGTTGGACAAAGGTCAAGGGTTAATGTGGCCCAACAGCCAGCTATAAATATATACAATGGCGAGCTACAATTACACCGGAGCCTAGCACGCCCCAGCCAAGGTTTATTTGAAGCATAAATTGCAGCGGGGAGTTCGTCAGCACATGATATGACCATCTCCTCCTGGCCATGTGTGATGTCTCTCACAAACATGGCTCTTTGAAGGTAACACAATGAATCTCTGATATTTCTGGACTCTGCTGTTTGTATGCATAGCAGTTACTACTGTACTGAGTGAGTAACCTCTCACTGTAGAGAGGACGTGGCCATTTACTGTGTACAGAGGACGTGGCCATTTACTGTGTACAGAGGACGTGGCCATTTACTGCGGAGGGTTCGTGGCCACTTACCGTAAAGAGCACGTATCCATTTCCTATATCGATGATGATGATACCCCCCGACCCCCACAGATACTGAGTCACCACCTTGAGCCAAGGGTTTTGCCATCCTATACCTACACAAGCTGTCTCTACCACCCACCATCCTGTTCCTATCATCTACCCATACCTACTCTTAGCCGTATCTTCCACCTGTCCCATTTCTAACTCTACTATCGTCCCGTCTCATTTCCGTTCCGACCATTCATCCCATCCTGTCCACTACCATTTACCCACTCCTACGTCTGGCCCGACTAACCACACATCCCTCTTCCCTTCCTAGGATCCAGTGCCCATCTGGACTAACCGCTTAACAATCCCACCTCTGGTCGGACATTTACCCCACTCATTCCATAGAGTAGCGCTTCCACTAACCCATTCCACGGCAAGGCATCGTCGCTTTAAAATACAAAAAAGAAAATCAAAATAACTGGTAAAATGGGAAGAGATATGGCCTTCCACACAAACAGACCAAACCTAAATATGTACCAGTCAATGTCCATTGCCTGGACGGGAGGCAAAAGCCTGTCATTTCTATTACTGCAAACTGCTCAACATCAGCAGCAACAAATCCATTCACAAATTTGTTACCAAGGGAAGTGTTCCCGCACCTTTAGTGTTACTTATTGCCATATCTGACCTTACCTTCAAGCGAGCACAACACAGCAACCATCACTCATTCAAAAAATATGGGCGGATGGATTTTGCTGACTTCCAGTGTGAGCGAAGCAAAGCCAGTTATAACACATTTAAACACAAAACATCACCTTTTTAAAGCTGGCGAAACTGAAGATATAAATCATTCGCAAACACTACTTACAGACCCATTATATACTTGTCAGAAATTACTAAGAACTACAAAAATCATTCAGACTATTCTCTTTGGTATATAAGGGAGGTATACAACAGTTCACCCATTTAATCTCAGAAAGCCTAGTTCCACTTAATCATCGTAAATCATTCCCTAACTACAGCTATCGGTAGGAAGACCTTGCATAACAGCACTCACGTAATACATAGGTATTACGAGTTCAAGAAAAAAAAACACAAAGCAACCGGGAGCCAACACCACTGTTCACAGCGCTACCTGTTATTATATTAGACGTAACGCCATCTAGGTGAGACATTCACAAACCTGTTAGATAAGTACCTAACTACAGGTGCACCTGGAGGTAACATGCTGGTCTGAGGGCCTCGTCTCGTGTAGCCTAAGAGACCAAAGATACAGCGGTGCACCTTGGTCCTCCCACACACACACACACACACACACACACACACACACACACACACACTCAGCCCATATATCCATGTAAGATAACGTCACGAACTTTCCACCTCAACCATGACGCGATAGCCCACCTCAGCCCTACCACCCATACACTTTACCCATACATACATGAACACCTTCCTCACGATAGATATTCCATCCTCCCTTCCACCGTGGATCAGAGAAAAGGACGAGGTCTTCACCACATCATATGTTGTTCTTTCAAACGTCTTAAACTTACCTTAAATAATGTCCGTGGAAAAAAAAACAAAAAAAAAAAACTCGTCAGAATTACGATTCGCTTGGAAACAGTGTTACCAGACGAAGCAACAGGCCCTCCTGCTCCAGGCTGGAGCCGACGATAGAGGTCCGGTATGTAGCTCACACCAGGAGGAACACCACCAACCTCAAACATAATTGGCAATAAACAACAGTTTTCTTGGATGATAATGTAGTATATTAGGACGTCAGGCTGAGGCAAATATATGGCAGCAATGTCTAGTGGGATGAAAAATAATGCGGTACGTGGCTGTGATATAACCAGGCCTTCAGGGTCAGGCTGAATGAGGAATAAAGTAGACCATCCTCAAGGCTGTTCAAGATAAATACATAATGGTGCTTTACGCGGGCAGTGGGTCCCTGGACGTCCAGTGGAAGCAGACTGTTCGTTCAAGGGCGTCGCTTGAGACCCTTACTCACCCACTCTACGCTCTCCCTTTGTGTCAATCACATCTCTACTGCCACTGACCTACGAATACATGCATACATAATACATACACATATACATAGCGTACGCATATAAAAAAAAAAAAGGTAACATAGGAGCCACTAACTTGTAACGAAGAGATCTTAATCCCTATTCATTTAATGGTAACCTGCAGGATGGAGATGATCGTGAGTTCTGTGCTTCAATGATCCGTTCGTTCTGGGGGTTCACACCATCAGTAGGGAGTCGGATCCAGTGTTTGGTGACTATGTGTATACAAACATTTGCCCATATTGGCGTCGCGTCCTTTACCTGTCAGACTTCACCCACCAGCCCTACATGCAGGATCCCTCTGTAGTCCAGGCCATGTAAATCTTGGCTCTCAAATATTTCACGTATCTTACAAACTTCTTTAAACTTAGAAACTTCTTAAAAACTTAAGAATACCCCCGAAGCCTTCACTCCTGTAAAGGGAATAGTTTGAGTTTCTTACATCTTTCTTCATATGGCTTCTCTCGTAGACCTGATATTAAGGCTGTTACTGTGTACTGCATCCTTCCACGACTACCTTGGTAGTTTTGGGTAGTGGGAGGCCATAACTGGACTGTTTGCTAACTACCGTTCCACTGGTGGCACATCAAAAACAGCAGCAGCATCATGATTTCACTGATGACCAAAGTATCAGGCTCTCAATATCAGACACCTTATAGTCTCGATGTTAAGATGTGTCAATTCTTTGCATATCGCACAGGAGGCCTTACAGCGCTGGGATTAAAAAGAAACACCTTGGTAATTTACGTCCGCCAAAAAGACCTCACACCAACTCAGTGACCCAAGATCACTCTGAACCTCTTGAGGTCGATTGTACCAACCCATTTGTGAGACAAAAGTCATAGCCAAGGGTCGTGACGTCATTACTAAGGTTCGTGCCGTCATAGCTAAGGGTCGTACCATCATATACAAGGGTCGTGCCATCATAGCCGAGGGTCGTGCCGTCATAAGCCAAGGGTCGTAACGTCTTGGCCAAGGGTAATGTCCTTCCCACGATGGAAATCACACTCTTGGCCATCATCTGTGCCTACGGTATCTGTAGACCTGGAAGGTTTACAGGCAGAAGGCCAGCGGAGAGGTCTTGCTGTCCACTCCATCCCTGGCAGTAGCTGCTGCGGCTTTCTCATGAGAAACGTCTCACGTTGAGAGAGGGGCTCGTGTGGGAACCCCATCTCACATGTGTGAATGGTACAAGATACGTGGGACTTCACGATCTACGTTGCCATTCTAGAGATAAAAACATAGACACAGACAAACACAGAGATAACAAGATACACAGACACAGACAGACACAGAGATAACAAGATACACAGACACAGACAGACACAGAGATAACAAGATACACAGACACAGACAGACACAGAGATAACAAGATACACAAACAGAAAGACAGACACATAACAACACAGACAGACAGAACAAACACTGAGACAGAAAACACAGATAGACAAACAGAGAGCTATAGGAACCCATCAACACATATATGAGTGCACGTGTAGTACAGACACACACACACTCATACATGTGTACGCATACACGTGTGTGAGACAAACTTAAGAACTGATAAGATACCCATCTTATCACCAGGACACTGCTCCTCCTTCACCCTGTCCTCTATCTGTTCTCATTTCACAGTAAATATGTACAGATAACTCTTATCAGTCTTTAGAAAATGTGAAATATATTACATAATAATTGAGAAAAGAATTAAGTAACAAAATCACACACACACAGACACACACACACACACACACACACACACACACACACAAGGGGTGTAAGTTAGGGATCTGGAAATGTCCCCACACAGTATTACCACTTTCTACAAGTAACAAAGAGAAAAAGCGTGGTCAGGATTCTTCCTGAAAAGCTCAGTTCAGTTGTCCCTGACGCTTGCCTCGCTAAGGCAGCAAAAAGCAAGAAGATCTACACAAAAGAATGCAACATATTCACCGTTGCAGTGACCCAAGGTCATCTTAATGACGTCACTATCGACTGGGTGACAGCCTGTGTCCTCACCTGACCTCATTGCGTCACTACACCGGAATTACGTTCACGAGGGAAAAAAAGAATGGGTAAAGATCTTCCTCTGACGTTATGTGACTTGCATCAGAAAAAACTGCGGGACATTAAAAGTTTAAATCCCCTGAATGAAAGTCCTGGAGGATTAAGCCATCCCCTGGGTTTGTCTTTGTTGTGTGTGTGTGTGTGTGTGTGTGTGTGTGTGTGTGTGTGTGTGTGTGTGTGTGTGTGTGTGTGTTCTGCCGTCTGCCTGACGTGTTGGACAAGTGGGTTCACATCCTCCCACCAACCCTCCTCTCCCCCCTAAGCCGCCATACCCTTCCTCATCTGCATTGCTCACCCGCCACCCAACCTAGGCACACGAAATCGACCCTCAAGGAGGAGCAAACACCAGGTAGGTCTCTCTCTCTCTCTCTCTCTCTCTCTCTCTCTCTCTCTCTCTCTCTCTCTCTCTCTCTCTCTCTCTCTCTCTCTCATCTCCAACGCAGTGCGGGTATATCGTTGGAAATAAGCCTTCTGTCACCCGGACTAAAATAGCCATACCTTTGTGTACCTGAGTTAATAAAAATCCTGGCGCTTCCCGGAAGGGGCGGGTTCGAGACACGACGCAGATTTCGCACCTGGATTGGATGACAGACACTGTCGACACCTTTATGTTTCATCTCAGGAACACTGCCGCCTCCAACTCGTCTAAGAATGAAGTGACTGAATGAAACATTTCAGCATCCAGCAATGCTCTTTCAGGAGCTCAAGTTTGTGCATCCTGAAGGGAAATTCTTGTGAGTATCACATCACAAGAGCGATGTTGAAAGGATGCTGGCCAAGCGCTGGATAATCTGTCCCTCTACAAATCAATTTCCAGCACATGATCTGGCACGCCAGGATGATAACGCTGGTCTTTAATCAAAAGATATATAAAAAGTGGATCGTTGTGATGTCTGTTTCTTTCCTTATACCACTAAGCTTCGGTACTCTTTACTTTCTCACGTCTTTCCCACCAGCTATGATCTGACCCTTTATAAATGACTGCCTTTCCATTTCCTTTATAAAAAAAAAAAAACTATTTATGTCCTACTCCTCCTCTTCCTCTTCCTCTACCACCTCCTCTTCCTCCTCCTCTTCCTCCTTCTTCTTCGTTATCGTTATCGTTTTCTTCTCCTCCCCTCATCTCTTCAGCCCATTCTTATGCTTCGTTTGGGGCCTGACTTCCATAGCGCCTTTGGTTCGTGAATGGAACCGTCGACTTTAAGAAATAAAACAATTTTCACAATCCAACAGATTCTCGCTGCACCAAGCGGGTCACTGCGTCCAGGAAGGACCTAATCACTGCTTTACATCACTGCAGTGGCAGAGGAAGTTTGTCGGGAAAATATAAACCATACACAAGCAACATGAAACAGAAAACGCAGCACAATATGACCTCATGAAATTCCATCATGCTTTGACCATGCTATTTTCTACACCTTATTTGCCTTGGTCGCCCAGGTTCAGTTACGATATGTCATTCTCCCAAATTACTACACATTACAGAATGCAACGCCAAACACTGCAATGCGTCTGACGAGAAAAAAATAAAAGAATAACCCACAGATTCGACGGAATTTAACCCAATGTGCACTACGGCATGGCCCTTGAGCACAGTGTATAACCCTTGAGTACGAAGGTATGACCCTTGAGTACGAAGGTATGACCCTTAACTACGAAGATACGAGCCTTGAGCACAACGACACGACCCTTGGGGAAGACGGTACGAGCCTTTGAGCACGATGGCACTGTCCTGGGGTGTGATGTTTCGGCTTCTGACCTGACGAAAGGCCAGGCCACTATGCATAAAGGTCGTAAAGTCATGCTCAAAAGGTCCCCATGAGGAACACCTCAGTCTGCTGCCATGGTCACGTCACAGACGGACAATCAGACATCTGTGTCACACCTGTGGCTAGCCACCAGCACCACACCAGCTGTATTAAATCATTAGCAGCATCATGTTCCTCGATCATAATTAAGAACTCATCACCCATCCCGCACCACAAGAGCCTGGCACATCTGAGATCAAGTTATGATGGCATAAAGGCAGCAGTAAAGGATAATAGCGTATTGAATTACCTGAGGCCGATGGCTGAAAACATAGAGAGAAAAATTACACAAAATATATAAAGAGGTTAAAAAGAGAAGGTGGCTCGACCTCAAGAGACACTCTTTACCTACACTGTGGTGGCAGTCTACCAATTCCGGACGACCTTCACACTGTATGGGGTGGTTAGTTGAACTACCAAGTGCATAGATCTTGAAGCAAACTCAAGCAGTTCCTTCCCCAACACGATGAAAATATCACTGCGTTGCTCTACCTTCCCTTCCCCTCTAGGGAGGTAAATATAGATTTAATACTACTCGCCCATTACCTTACCTTACATATATCTTCTGCTGGTTTGAAAAAGTTTATCTCTAACCCTAACACAAGTTTGCCTCGACCATGCTTCCTTGCTCTCTGGGAACCACCCAACCAGAGACGTTGGAATCTAAATGGCGTGAAAAGACCTCAGAGGAAACCCGACATGACCACACAAGAACACCACCGACACAGGTCGCCTGGGTCCTATGACGTCACCATTGAGCCAGTGACGTCACGGACCCCTCATTGATAAGCAAGCTGAAAGAAGCCAATAAGCTGTCGGGGGGGGAACAATCACGGGAGGAAAGACCACTTCATCCATTATTCACAGTATGGGTAAACTCTACATCCAGCCGCCCGTGCCTCGACACTATAGATAAATCCTCACTTGAGACTCATTTAGCCCAGCTGGTAGACATTGTGTAATTACCTACTTGTAATCAACTATTTATAATGCATGGAGGAAGGAGTTATACAACCGTACGGACCCATGGATTGAACTTACTCTGTTTCTTTAAACTCCTGTATACTGTCCACATCCCTAATCTCAACTCTTATATTGAGTGTGTGTGTGTGTGTGTGTGTGTATGTGTGTGTGTGTGTGTGTGTGTGTGTGTGTGTGTGTGTGTGTGTGAGTGTGTGTGTGTTATCATCTGCTTCTGCATAAAGGTCCCAGGCTGTTATAACTATTTGTACGTTATGGGAAGATAGTTTTATCCAAATGCTGCATCGTCTCTAAAACCTTGTACATGTGACCTGTTTTAACATTATGTATATACACACATATATGTACACACCTATCTTACGTCAGGTACCTATTCAATAACCAGCCCAAAAACGGTAATATTAAATCCTATCTTTTGGTCAGTGTTTTTTAGTTTTGAAGTTTTCATTATAAAGAGAAAGACTGATTTTTCGTCATCAGGCGTGACGACTTTGCCTCAGTGAAAAGTTTTCTTCCTGCTAATTGAACTTTGTAAATGAACCAATCTAGATAACAAAGCCCCTCAAAAAGAAACGTATTTCTTCAATTTCCTCAGAAGAAAATGGAAAACACTGAAGACAACTGATTTCTTTACTACCATAAAATGGAGACAGTGAATGTTTAGATAGAAATGATGTGCTTCCTGTATATCGTCAATTCTTGATTGTTACGTCCTCTTTGATCAGGGCATCTAAAATAGGCACCTGACTACCGTTTCCTAATTCATCCTTGACCCTGACAGCACAATGTATGCCGTTAATCCTTCAAATAAAATTTCTTACCATTGGGTCAAACAGAAAACACAGCACAGTACATATTTCACATATACTTACCTACTTGGAAAAAAAAATATTATGGACAAAAATATATGGTGATTTACGCCATATAAAGGTTATCTTAATAGGTTTTCCATGGTAATGCATGACCGTGAGTGGTGAAGCAGCACAAAATCCCCTCCCATCCAAACCACAACAACCCACCAACTCCTAAGTACAAATAAAAAGCTTATCCTTGTTTCACATATCTGACAGATCCACCTATCCCCAAACAAACACGTCATTCACAAAACATATACACATCGTAATGACTCGACGTGCAATAAACAACCGCCCTTCCAACCCAGAATTAGACTCCACTCCCCCAGACATAAACCCATGTGAAACCATTCTCCCTAAGAATGTACGAGTTATACTTTCTCTTCTGCGCTCTGGACACCATTAATCTCTCTCTCTCTCTCTCTCTCTCTCTCTCTCTCTCTCTCTCTCTCTCTCTCTCTCTCTCTCTCTCTCTCACACACACATTACAAAACCCAATCAACATACCACAAGCCCCCCCCCACCCCCTCAAGCCCAAAACGCAACCTTCATGGTTAAAACACTGAATACCTTCTCCTGGACTCACCTCATAAGGACATACACGCAACATCACCACATTTCGTGACGTGATCTCGCCCGGTGGACATTACCGCGTTTTTAACTCCTGAGTATATATATATATATATATATATATATATATATATATATATATATATATATATATATATATATATATATATATATATATATATATATATATATTCTTTTTTCTTTCAAACTATTCGCCATTTCCCGCATTAGCGAGGTAGCGTTAAGAACAGAGGACTGGGCCTTTGAGGGAATACCCTCACCTGGCCCAATTCTCTGTTCCTTCTTTTGGAAAAAAAAAATATATATATATATATATATATATTAGTAATCGAGAGATGTACCTCTGCATTCATCTAACGATTAAAATATATCTCTGGCACATGAACCAGGCCGGCCCCTTCAAACACTTCCCCGAACATTTTATCACCGTCTACATCCACCAGAATAAATAACTGCAGATCTAACATTTACTCGGGAAGTCTGCTTGTTGGCGAGTTGGTCTTGGGGACGCACTGACCTCTTCTTAACGCCAGAGGATATGGCGTCATTAAACTGTCAGGAGAACGGACGTAGTTCAACTGTAAGACATGGAGCATTGGATGGTTTGGGTGAGGAGCAAAAGGACGTGATGAGTGAACGATGCATAGCGTGAGATGAGACTGAACATAGGGTTGTACGGGGAGTGTTCCTTGTATCATCATCAAACAATATTTCACTTCGAAGCTAAGTACTACGGTAAGACCCATGGATATGATGTTTGCCTTGTGACCTAACCATTCAAGTGTCCAAAGGCCAGGTCACCATACCCTCGGGTCGTACCGAGCTAATCACTGAAGTATCACTTACCAGTTTCCAGTCTTAAAGTGACTTACTGAACGGCATAAAAGCTCCCTTGTTACAAGATCACTGTACTATGGACCAACTGTCTCGTTACCAAAACACTTTATCATGGGCCAACTGTCTCGTTACCAAAACACTCAATCATGGGCCAACTAACTTGTTACCAAAACACTGTATCGTCGGCCAACTGGCTAGTTACCTGAATCAAGCATCGTTGGCCAAATGTCTCGCTACCAGGTCAACTTTACCAAAACCTTGTATCATGGAACAACTGGTTGTGGCCTGTTGACTTCTCTTGTTGTTGTAGAGTTGTGTTGACTTAGATTTACTTCAATTGTTTTCAGTCTCAGTTCTGGCAGATTCCAGATGTCTTCGACTGTATAGCCTACAGAGAAAGCTGTGTTCAGTGTCGAAATCTTCGCTTCCTTGTAGTAAATGCGGGCTCCGTTTTCTCCCACTAAGATCCTATAGTATCAAGTACATGTGTATTCTTCCTTGTATCTATTTTCCCATTCCAATTCCATTACTCCATTTACTAATTCTTACTTCGCTCGAGCACACACGGAACTTTATCAAAAAGTGTCAGTCTTCGGCAGTGACTGATCATGAATCGTTTAAAGGCCATCCTTTTCACATCGCTGTACACATGTAACTTCTTTTTTAGCAGACCTCTTGCGTCCCTGACCCCATTTGCCCTTGCTCTGAAATATTTTCTATCCATGAAATATTACCACGTCCACGCCTTCGCCCACCTCATATTTTAAAGATCATGATATACTTTCTTTTCATAGTTTTCTTGTACTTTACAACTTTCAATTACAGTTTCATTTATATTCAGTACTGTACTTCCTGTATATCAGTTCCCAGTTTCTCTTCTCTGCCTCACAAGCCTTTCTCTGGCGGCTCGTAAGATACATCTCCCTGTGGTTGGCTTTCCGACAGTGTGTTTTGAGAGGAAATATCCCACTAACCCAGCCAATCTGTCTTGCGATAGGTCTTCATGGGAGACCACTTGACCCATGGCTTATCAACATCCACTTCCCTTCAACAGCAAATTACACGAGACCTCATTTTTTCTGGGATTGTGGAAACGACATTGTATTTTCTTATTTCATAATTTTACTTTCAAGAGTTAAGACTCGCCTGAGGTCTTCGCTTTTCCCACAGTCAACTCTAGATTCAAATGTTTTCTTGTACACCAAATATTACGTATCTTAACCAGCTTCTTGGTGTACGCATCCCTAACGAGCAGCTTACGGTCGTGCACAACCATAACAAGCAATTTAGAGCCTGTACGCCCAACAGCGAGTAGCTTCAACTTACACACAACCATAACACGCAGCTTAGAGCCGGACACAACCATAACACGCAGCTTGGAGCCGGACACAACCATAACACGCAGCTTAGAGCCCGTACTTCAGCGTTCTACTGAGACATTCCAAAGGGAAGGAGGTCGACGTCTTATCCTTATCTCCCTCAGGGCGTCACGATCCGTCCCACCCCGCCTCACACATACACAACCACCACCTCCTGTCAAGGCACTCAGGAGGTGCCGTGTGCTCTCGTGATGGCTACTGTAAACATTATAGCATGATGTAGTCTAGATGGCCCGGTACAACGAAAATTATTACTGATTATCTCGAGTACAGGAGTAGTCACTCAACAAACTGGTGTATCATTTCTGAACAGCTTGATGCATTCAAGACATCCAATGACCTCGCAATCGACTCATGGTGAACTAGTTCAACAATATCTCTTCTCCCAAGTAAAACACCAACATGCTCATGAAACACCACTTAAAAATCGACCACCACCCAACCACATCCCTATACGAGAAAGTCATGAAGAAACTACACAAAACCCACGAGAGATGGATCACTCAATAGGATTAATGTACTCAAGGTTAAGGCGCTCAAGACAGAGTACAACTTTCAAAAGCTGATATATTCACGACAGCGGCGGATGACTTCAAGAATAACAAGTGACTCTCAAATGACTTTAAAGGTACAACCTACGGCCGTGAGTTGACTCATTACAACATACGGCAGTGAGCTGAGGTCCTGATTACAACCTACGCCCGTAAGTTGACTCACTGATGACAACATACGGCCGTGAGTTGAGGTACTAATTATAACCTAAGGACGTGAGCTGATGTACTCATTCACGAGTGTGGCTGGTGACGTCCCCTCCGGATACTGTGCTTCCACTCGTTAACCGCACGACTTAACCCATTCAGTATGACAGCTTAAGTAAGGTGACTTAACTTCTTGAGGACGACGACTACTTATAACAACTTCCTATAGTTTTGTTGATCTTCTACCCCAACAGCTGGGTCTGGAACCTTACCTTAACTTACGTACACCTTACGATGGGTTCGGAGGTCTCCTACCCCCACAGCCGGGTCTGATACCATACCTTACCATACGTATTTATTATGATTAAGGAGGTGGTGGTCGACCCCAACAGCTGGGTCTGAGATGAAGCTGTCGTGTTGCCCATCAGCTCAGTCTAAGTGCTGGAAGCCGCAGTCCAGAGCCGTCCCATTTTAGATGGTCTGGTGCACTTTACAGATATTTTCCCATTTACTCAACAGTCCATAGTGTTTACAGAGGAAGCAAACCATACATTAAATAATTTCTGCAATGATGTTTACACTCTTGACTCCTGATCTATTTACTGCACCTTTCGCTCTCAGTGGTAACAATTTACAGTCTACCACGGATGTCGTACCAAAAGGATAAGTGTGATCGATCGGCTGCAGATAAGGGACCATTCCTTCTCAGGTTTTTGAAGTGTAAATCAATGACATATCTCTCCCGTGTGTGTGTGTGTGTGTGTGTGTGTGTGTGTGTGTGTGTGTGTGTGTGTGTGCTCTGAATAGTACAGCCTCAGTCCTTTCAGTCGTTCCCACTAGTTTATGATTTTCATCAGTCAATACGCGCTGTGAAAGACCTTCTCGCGCAGTCAAAGAACATTTGACTCTATATATATCATCTCTGCAGCAGTAACGCCTTGAGACCTGCACTTGCACCACCGTTTTTTACCTAATGACAACTGACAAGATATCACTCATCCGACTCTCTCTCTCTCTCTCTCTCTCTCTCTCTCTCTCTCTCTCTCTCTCTCTCTCTCTTATAAAAAAAAATATATATATATATATATATATATATATATATATATACATATATATATATCACTGCATAACAATTAGGATGATGCAGCTGTACGTGGAGCAAATGTTCTCAAAACACACACTTGTCCACCACAAGTGTGATGAAACTTACACACCCACAAGAATCTCTCGTGTAACTACACCTTTACATTACACGGTGCCCCCTACATGAGAGACGGGGGCCCTACATGTGTACACCTCCCCCTCTCGTAGAGTACAAATAGTAATTACGCAGCCCAAAATAACGTTGACACAATTTTACAAACGCTCGACCTACACACTGGGGTTGCGTGGCTGACACTCCCCTGTCGGCGAGTCCTCTTGGCGTGGTGGTACAGTACCTCCTCCCGCCCGAACTTTCCCTTCACTAGGCTGAAGACATGGCGTAACACGCCGGAGGTGGAGGCGTCGGCCCATCGTCCACCACACGATCGTCTGTGCCACACAACAACAGGGGAGCTGCCACGAGTGGCCTCGTTTTAGGTCCAGCGGGACTCGCATACTCGCTCGTTAACCTGCCAAGTTCCACATCTTCCTCATTCATTTACCCAGTGGTCGCTCCAGGAGCCGAGCAGCTCCCCAAGAGACGTCAGGGCTGGACGCCTGATGGAAGAGCAGTCATACGAGACGTCTACACGACTCCGAAAGCTTTCACCTGACGAGGGTTGTTGGTTTTGCTGTTAAAGACTCGCCAGGCCGTAGCCTCGAGACAGCCCGTTCCCTCCTGACCCCCTTACCTGACATGAGTATAAGCAACTGTCTTAGGCCAAGAGGAGAAGACACACAGGATTACTGTATAAATAATCACACAATAAGAAAAAAAAAAAAAAAAACGTCGTTTTCGGACCTATAAAAGTGACACGCTCCGTCTACTTCTACGGAAGTCATACATACATACATACATACATACATACATACATACATACATACATACATACATACTTATATACATACATACATACATACATGCTTGCATACATATATGCATGAGAGAATGACAGTCATAACTGCACGAGGGTTAGCAGCGCCATCAGAGACGGCGTAGTTTGTGTCTGTGCCGAGGTAATACACTGTGAC
Source organism: Panulirus ornatus (assembly GCF_036320965.1). NCBI lineage: Eukaryota > Metazoa > Arthropoda > Malacostraca > Decapoda > Palinuridae > Panulirus > Panulirus ornatus. The sequence continues at coordinate 8,104,314 of NC_092247.1, read as the reverse complement.
TTATGCTGAATAATGTATATTGCCCAGGCTACACATTGTACATATTGATGTGAACACACACACACACACACACACACACACACACACACACACACACACACACACTTCCTTCAGCAGGCATCGCACTACGTAATAATCAAAACACAGGGTGTTTCAAAAAGTCCAGTCACAAAGAAAAAAATCATTAAATACCATCAATTCATCTGTTGTTAAATCACGTAACATAAATTTACTCTACCATCTGCTGCCAGGCATGTGCGGCCCACTAGCATCTAACACTGTCACGTGAGAGCCACCTCATAAACCCCTCTGGATCTTCAAGCAACTTTTTCTTTTAGTTTTGTTTGTCGAAGTGATGCGAGAATCTCTATGAAGTTTACTGACGCAAGTTGCAACTGGTATAACTGTAATGCAGGCACCTCACTGTAATGTGGATGTGGTCCTATCCCTCTTGAGAATAATAAGATTTTGAAATCTTTAAAATCTGACACAGGTTTCAGTTCCTGCGCCTGTCGCTACAAGGCAACGTCTAAGCCATCTCGACCTCCATGCAGCGTCTTGTTTCTTTGGGTTATAGCACGGCTGTAGCTGGCCTCGAGGTAGGCACAGCACCGCCCGTCCCTGCTATGTGAGGGGTCGGTGACCCACCTCGGCTGATGAAGGATCCTTCCTCTAACTGATGGCCTACAGAAAAGCCAGAAGAATTACTTCACTTCAATTTCATCCATTTCAATACTTTATTCCTTGATAGAGGAACGGGATCCCAAGGCTGTCACTAGGTACCCCTGTACAATACCACCAGAAGCATCTGGTAAGTGTCACTTACGCGAGTTTGGATGTATATATCAATGTGCATGAATATGTACCAACATATGCATATTAATATATGTATATGTATGTTCGAGTATGTGTGTGAACGCAACTCTGTGCATGAGTCTATGCATGTGTTTGTGATGGGCGTTAGGTATGCCTTACACATGTCTTAACTTCTGGTTCATTTCTAAAATTCGGTTATGGACCAATCTTCTCCCTTGCATCTCTGATCACTTGGGTTGTTTGGCACCGCTGGCTGCAGGCCAACGTACACTCCCCAGCTCAGGGATCTTGAAGATAGCATTTCATCATCAAAGTGAACCGTAACACTACTTTCTGAAGTTCTGACTCTCTACAGTGCTCATGAAAGACTTCTGGGCGCTGTTATCTGGCTTGTCAAGTTCACTCGGCAAATATTAGTCCAGTGAGTTACTGAACTCCTCCGGCGAGCGGGTCCATAAAGTTTTTAATACTGCCAGATTGTGAGCTGGACCGTCTTGGGCCCAGGACGTTTAAAAGGTTTTCTCTTGATGTATTTATGGCATATTTGGGATTTGAGTAGTGATACTTCACCAAACCTGTCACGGCAATCAAGTATGATTTATAAGCGTAGACTGAAGACAAAGCCTTACAGGATTTTCTGGGATGAAAGATGATATGTATATGAGCTTGTGCTTCAAAAAATAGCCAAAGTATATTCACTCATTCTGGAAAGATATACTTTCTGATGAGTCACAAAGGACAGTGACTACTACTACCCTCTACACATTTTCTAACTTGTCAGCTTGGCAAGGTGGTGGGCACGCAACAGTATTCTAGTCTGAGAATCATACGTGTTCTTATGAACGTCATCAAAGGTTTCAGCTCTCTCGTCCTGAAGGATCTCACAATCCAGCCGGCCAATTTCTGTGGAGAGGTAACGGTTGCTGCTGAGTTCGCTTTTCTCTGACGGTACAGTCGTAAGACAATTATTGCAAGACGATTCAAATTTCTCTTCGGTGATAAAAAAAGGCTGCATATCTGTGTCTGGTATTCTGTATAAGTTAGCATTTCTTCACTTGTCCCGTAACATGATGTTGAAACCTGTGTTGCTCAAATATGCAAACTTCAGAGGCCCGCCATTAACTTGACTGTTCTCCGAGTGTAATATCTCAAGTGTATTTACAGAAGAGAGATTCTCACACATATTTTAGTATCATTAGCAAATGACGATGCGAAGCTGTGAATGGTGTTCGCACGAACGTCAGTGACGAGAGAGTTGGGGGAAATGCAGAGATGCACCTGCAGTTCCCTTGATAAAAAGTTTTTCTGCTCTGGAAGCGTCAAAAATCTCCAGATTTTCTACAACGCTCGGTGATGTGTGTGTGTGTGTGTTCGGCTGTAGCAATCATCTTCTCACTTTTCTAGTTACTTAAAAGTTTTTCTTAATCATAGCGGCATTTTGTTTGTTTCCCATACCTTACACAGTCTTTTTGGAGTGACCAAGCGGCTGAGAATGGCATGATCTTCACAGTCTGAGGTTACGTTGCTCTGAATTGTGTAAAATGTTGGACAGTCAGTATAAATGAGAGAAAGCAAGAGTGTCGTGTGCGTGTGTGTAATCACTACCTATTCGGTCGGCACAGGGGAGGGAGTTCTACACCCGTGAGGCCTCATCTTGTGTGTGTGTGTGTGTGAGAGAGAGAGAGAGAGAGAGAGAGAGAGATCGTAGGGCCTGGGCAGCAGCACTGAGGAGCAGGCCCGGTGGTGTGGCGGTGAGGCGTCGTGAGATTTGCCTTCCGAAGCGTCAATCGTTATCACCAAGCACGTCGAGGTGTGTGTCCTTCACCCTGTCTCACGCCCTCTATCTCTCTTCTCTCTCTCTCTCTCTCTCTCTCTCTCTCTCTCTCTCTCTCTCTCTCTCTCTCTCTCTCTCTCTGCTTCCACGCGCAGGGTCAGGCCAATGCCATAACAGCAGGGACGGGCACGACAGCTGACCTGACCATCAAGAAAAGTCGGGTCAGAGGCCACACCATCATCACACCCATGGGTCGTGCTGTAGTGCTCAAGGGTCATAATGTTGTGCTCAGGGGATCGCGCCTCTCGAGGTTCGCTGGTGGAGGGAGACGTGGCTGCCACACCATATAACTGTACTCCTGGCGACCTCCCAACCATTCTGCTGACTCCCGTACTCCTCCCTGTATCCAGAACTTCTCCCCATGACGATTAACATCATTTGTACATTACTGACCACCATATCACCTCGTTCTCAAAGTCTGATTCCTTGTTAATGACTCTACCGAGAGTAACGAAACTAAGGAAGAAAACGTTCTCCACGTATCGTTCATAACACATGTCAGCTTCCACCGCCCAGCTACCGGGTTTGGATCCTTCGGACGCGGAGTCAACAACAGCTTGAGCCAAAGGTCAAGCCCTTGAGCACGATGGTGCGACCTCTGGATAATATGCTGACCTGGACCTCGACCTGACTATCGAGGATAAAGCCAAAGGCCAGGCCATCACACCAGAGAGTCGTACGGTCGTGTTCGAGGGTCGTACCTCAATGCTCAAGATGTGCACTAGTCGTGCTCGAGGTTAGAGAGAGACAGATATCTCTGGCAGGTTTCAACACAGTGATAATACTCCTGCGTACCATGTCCCTACATACTGCAGCCGCTCCTGCTGCTGCTGCTGAGCGTCGCAACCATTACGTGGCCACCATGTCGCTCTTATGGTGTCTTAAATCCAGCAACGTCTCTTAATCTTACTGCTAGAAAGCGAGGCTGCAGCACATACGCTCTGCTGCTCACTGTACAAAAAGGGGACTAAAGGATAATGTATAACGTTGCCGCAATGGGGAGCGGCCTTCTGTTTGTTGGCAATATATATATATATATATATATATATATATATATATATATATATATATATATATATATATATATATATATATATATATATATAATTTTTTCTTTATACAGATGATTTTTCGCTGAGGAAACAGTAGAGTTTCTGCTGTGGTAAGACACAGAAGCTTACATTGGGATTAAGCTGATTTCAGGCAAAAGAAACTGATCTTTGATGAGCTATATTCTGTAGAGGGAGTTAGGCTTCTGAAGAATTATATCTGTCATTTCACTGCTACGTTTCGACAAATATTGGTAAAGAAAACTGGCGAGTTCAGCATAGAACTTTGCCCGTTATAACTTACGTTTGGCAAATTTACGATGTCATTCTGGAAATCGCGTCTCTATCCCTCCCTCTCCTACGTCAGAGCTGCGCCTCTGCCAGCACTTTATTACGTGGCGATGGACAGTTTCCGAGTCGTCATCTGTCGTGGTATTGACACGTTACTGACTTTTGATACTCTGTTTTATGTGTCCTTATGATGATCATGTGCGTAACCCAAGGCAGGAAACTAAAGTTACACTGGTTTAGTGGCAGCTCTGGACGATAGAAAACTGGCGTGATTCCTACTGGAAATTGGACATTTACCTCGTCCTGGCTTAGGAGGTCTCCAGCTACCACGGTTCGGGCTCAGCCCAAGCTGCTGTGTTAGGACGGTGACCAACAAAGCCGTTGTGTGTCTTAGGACGCAAAACAGAACTGTTTTTGGTGCTTCTGGACGTTGACGTACACGAAGAGGCTGTTATGATGAAATCCTGGCCACTGTCGGGGAATGAGTAGTGTAACTACGGTCATTAACACTACTAAAATATTAATATTAACTGTTAGGTGGTTCTGGACGCAGCCCGAAAACAAAACTATTTACAGGAGGACTTTGGACTCTCGTAAAGAAAATCAGCTGCTTCAAGGGTATTACTGGAAACCGCAGACTGATTCGTGGAAACAAAAGAAGCATGAAATGGGCAATCTGGACCAGTGATTGGCTCTGGGCACTGTATGTGAAACTGATCGGCCATTCTTTACGTGACACTAATCTCATGAAGACTGGGATTGGCAAACAGACTGCAGCAGAGATTAGGTTAAACTGATTTAGTGTAAGACAACCCAAACTGTCGGGAAAATGTAAATCGGATGAACCAACCAGTCGGTACAATCCTAATGGAGCTTCGATAGTTCCCACACTGAGCCGTAATGCTTGGCACGTACCGCACTCCCGCAAAAATAAAAAGAACAATCGTAAGGATCATACGGCCATCGGTACAGCCCTGACCACCAGACTAAAGATAAACAGTCGACATCATCTCCAGGTCCAGGGTAGGGAGTGAGGGCAGCAAGCCAAGCGAAGAGAGAGACGCCTGGTCACACCAGACATGAAGTGTTCATGGCGCGGCGTGTGTACCTCACCTCCATGTTCAGGCCTCTGCTCTTCCTCCTCACCTCCGTCTGGGCCAAGCTGCACTCCAACCCATTTGAACACTCAAGCTATTTCACACCGCCGCCTGCAGGCTCAGATCATTAGAACCCTAGGTTTTCTTTACCTTGCGTTGACTTTACAATGCAATGAACTCAACAACGGGGGCTAACCGATGCCTGGCCGGATATGATGACTCACACCGCCCCTACCCATACACCAACTTACCCCTGATCCTTATCAATCAGTGTAATAACTTCCCGTTTTACCGTAACGCTCGTTAAAGCATTTATCTTCCGTTGGAAAGGTCACAATCTGTCAGATGTGTCACATCTTAACGACAACTGAGAGTACATAGGAAGAGCAAATAACACATCTGCTGGGTTAATGACGAAACTACCTAATCGTAATTCACATGGCTTTGAGGCCATTGGATTCCGAATACAAAAGGTTCTAAGCTTAAGGGGTTCGGCATACACAGGACTCCTCAGACTAACAAGGTCTTACGTCTAATGATCTCTATAGCATTGACGTCATTCTGAATTCATGTCTTCAAGTGTTCCACCAACAGGGTTCCTTAGTAACGATGTGAGCCTGCATTGTCGTGGTTCTGATCAGCCAAGGTTCAATGAGATTAACAACGCTTCGTTGATTCATGATTCTACATCCAGAGGTTCTATATGCAGGCGCTTCTACACTCCTACCGCCGTAAAATGCAATGGGATGCAGTTCTATGTTGACGTGATCCTATTCTCTAGAGTTCAGTGTAAATAGCTAATCTTAACCCCTTGAACACGACGATACGACCCTACAACATGACGGTACGATCCTTGAATACGACAGTATCAACCCTGAACACAGTGGTATGACCCTTGAATACGACGATACGACCCTATAACATGACGGTACGATCCTTGAATACGACAGTATCAACCCTGAACACAGTGGTATGACCCTTGAATACGACAGTATCAACCCTGAACACAGTGGTATGACCCGTGAACACGACTGTATCACCCTTGACTACAACAGTAAGAGCCTTAGGTATGAACCTTAAGAGCCAAGTCAAAGACCAGGTCATCATACCTAAGAATCGTACCGTCGCACTCAAGGGTCGCAACGTCGCCCTCAAGGGTCGCACCGTCGCACTCAAGGGTCGCACCGTCGAGTTCAAGAATCGCGCCTGTTGTCCTCAAACGCTCTTAACCACTTCATCTAACGTGCCGTTGTTTCCCCACGACTGGATCAGGAATCGATCCCAGTGTGACGGCCCTAGACGACGCCGACGCGCGAGGTGCTGCTCGCGTCATCGTCAAGGTACAACCCCCCCCCCCCCCCACAATCATCCCCCAGGCCGTCCGATACGCACCCGAGATACGCCTGTGACCTTTAAGTTCTGCCTTAGGTAGATAACGATAAGGACAAAGTCACTAGAGGTGTCAGGGACGATAAAGGACTAAACAAAGTCGGATGTGGAGACATGAATGGTGTACTGCAAGGCTAATGTGGGCAGGGCGGCCGGGGTGTGGTTTGGGGAAACCCACACACACACACGCGTGGCACTCCCTCCCCCTCTTACAGCACAGACAGGTAATCACACACACACACACACACACACACACACACACACACACACACACACACACACACACACAGGCTATCGGTAATAGAAGGGGCGAAGGATAAATATTGCCTCGACGTGTTCTCCCACCACAACCATATTACACAGGCCAGAGGACCCCCAAGGCTTGTGACTTGGTTTCCTTAAACACTCCCTTTATTGCACAATGTAATTGTGGACTCACAGATTACGTTTATGATTATTTATTTTCATCATATGGTGTTTAAAACACGTTTCACTGCGAAAATACACTTCACGCGTTAATTACATGAATAATCTAATTTCCTAAAGGAATTATCGCGCATAGTAACATGACTGACGCAGCTCTGATCGCATACCGAAGATCCGTGAAGATAAGCCAGTGATATGAGCCGAGGTGTGGGCGTCATGGCTATGATAACATCTACATAGCCGGACGAGGTGGCCTACAGTTGTAACATAGCTGGACGAGGTGGCCTACACTTGTAACATAGCTGGACGAGGTGGCCTACAGTTGTAACATAGCTGGACGAGGTGGCCTACAGTTGTAACATAGCTGGACGAGGTGGCCTACAGTTGTAACACAGCTGGACGAGGTGGCCTACAGTTGTAACATAGCTGGACGAGGTGGCCTACAGTTGTAACATAGCCGGACGAGGTGGCCTACAGTTGTAACATAGCTGGAAGAATTCTACTCTTGTAATTAACACAGCTAAACGAGGTCTGCTTCTGTAACACAGCCGGCCGAAGTCTATGTTGAAATCAAATTTGTGAACATCTGGCTCGTTCATGAGAGAACTGATATAAACTTGATTGCTTTTCCTGAACGTTAACTTTACAAATGATACGAAAAACAATATACAACTCCTTGAGCATTAACGGGTGATCCTTAGGTCTGACGATGGTATAACCTTTGACCTGACCCTTAACTGTCAGGCTACATGTTAGGCATCATATCTAAGGGTGGTACCATCGTGTCCAAGGGTCATAACATCGTGTTCAAGGGTCGTACCATATTGTTCAAGAGCCGTACCCTACTGCTCAAGGGTCGTACCATCGTCCTCAAGGGTTAAGGAACAGGCAAGACCTTGGTTTCAGTAAGATGTTTTCAACTGCAACTAATACTGACTACAATACAGAAAGAGCAGAGAAAAATACAGAGGACTCTCCTCGTACAAATGAACCATTTGTCTACTGTAATTCCTTAATAAAACTTTCTGATTAGTTCAACTCGCCAAGAGAACAACACTACAGACGAAGTCTCCTGTGAATCGGTGTAGATTCATGAGGTCGGGCACAGCTATTGCAGGCCTTCGTTGTGCTGTAAGGACAACAGAAACCCACAATAGCTCCGCCCAACCCCGAAACCTGCATTGAATCACAACAAAACTGTATACACTGAACAAACTGAGAGAGGCTCCATCTAGAAATGATTACTAGTAGAAGTAGTAGTAGTAGTAGTAGTAGTAGTAGTAGTAGTAGTAGTAGTAGTAGTAGTGGAAGTAGTAGTAGTGGAAGTAGTAGTATCGTTTCAATTATCATGATCATCATGTGACTAACTTTCTCGACTTAAAGAGGTAGCATCAGGAACAAAGGAACAATGGCCTCATTTGCACACATCTAGTCTCCACCTGTCGTGTATAATGTACCCAAACCAGAGTCCACCATCCACAGCCAAGCGCCGATACGTCTGATACAGACATCTGGTCGTGATGGAAAGGTGCAGCTCATGTCCAAGGTGTGAGGACCATTACGTCCTCTTGTACGCAATATTTACAAATCACACGGGAATATGGCGCTAACCTCACAACAATTCCATAACTGTTTTCATTTCAGTGTATAAAACACACACACACACACACACACACACACACACACACACACACACACACACACACACACACACACACATTCGTGGGGAGCAGCAATATAATCATACCAGAAGTGTTGGTGCAGTGGACCATAATGTGAGCATTGTCTGCTGACACGGGCCTGGAAACGCGGAAAGAAACTACAGCACAGCCAAGTGTCGCACGTCCATCCACCCACCCACCGTCCACAGTGAGGAAGCTCTCCAATTAGGCTCAGTGAAGCGGTTTCCCCTCCCTGGGCAAACGCTACCACATGACTAACTAGCGCCCGACAACCTCCGCTGACGAGAGAATGACCACACCGACCACTCATGATTGACGCCTGGAAAAAAAAAAAAATCCTGGAAGACGTGGTTCACGGAAGACGTGGTTCACTGGGTGTGTGGGTGCAGGCATCTTTAGCATAACCATATCCATATTCTCTGTGCGTCAGTGTGATTCAGAATCATTATGGGATGACACAAGGAACAGCCAACAGGATTTTATGTAAAAGTCCGTCATTACAGACACGGTGACCAATACGCTTTGGTATGAGTCCTGCCCAAGTGTAGCGTAAGGGAGGTCTACTGTAAAACCTTACGTAGATGCAGAGGCTGCCAAGGATACAGCTGATTTCATATCTGTTAATGGAAGATACTGAACTATATACACATATACATTTCTGGGCTTGAGATCAAAATATAATTCCTAACATATCATCCGCGCACATACTAATTAGTATTTATACTCGGGAGACCATTCAGTGTAAACAAACGACACTGAAATATGACTGTCAATTGCAGGAGGTAAACAGAGGGTAAGGTCACCAGAGAGAGATGTTTCAAATGAGGTCAGGGATTCTGTGTGCACAGTACAGGGGGAGAGTGTAGGGTCCCATGACCAGCGGTAATGACCTGAGGACGAAACTCCAGGCAGTGAGTGAGGTCTGGACGTGGGGGTGGGGTTATACCCACCTGCAGCCCAGCATGAGCCTCAAAAATGACGCTATGACCCTCGGGTATAATGACCTGGCGTTTGACCTTAAGCATAAAGGTAAGAACACCTTGGAATCGATGACCTGACCTTTAACCTTAACCCTTAACGACAGTATACGATATACTTATTTCACTGCACAAGACACGCATCGTCCAGACTGAATAACTCGCATGTACGCTCGGGCTTATCCATCCTATGGCGTTACATGAGAGAGGCTCGAGATACGAGGTCATGAAATGTGAAAATCAAGAACATCATGAAAGTCATCACAGACGGATTTCACTGAGGCGTAACAGACTACGCCAGCGTCAAGCGCTTCTCCCTAGCGCGCGTAGAAGTTCCTCACACTCCCAACATAATATTCAAGGTGGGTGCCCATCAGTATGGGGACGTCACAATGGAAAGGAAAGATGTTGAAGGGAAAGACGCCTTTACTAACACTCTGGAGACTTGTTCATTTCCTCCAGTTCCTGTAGGAGGAGACGTCCTCTCCTTCCGCCGTATTTCTATCTTCAGGAGTATTGATGTCTGTTTTCTAACAGACACAATTTGCAAACCGTCAACTTCTAACGAACCTAGATTAGCACTAGGGGTCATAATGTTCACGTTTGGAGTAGAACATGACCTAATATCACCTAGCATCATCAGGTCATAGGTCAGGTCATCGTAATGACGTAAATATCCACACTGTACCGTGAGGCTGTGAGCCAATGTCTCACTGGCTTTCATATTGCTGTGTACGGAACGGTACAGAGATGCTGGCAACGGGGCTGGGCACACAGCATCTTACGCTGGTGGCACAAGCGATCGACAATGAAGAGAACGCCCAAATAATAACAGCTCGCCTTTTCCCGCAAGAGCGAGGTAGCGCCTGGAACAGAATAACAGGCCTTTAGAGGAAATATCCTCGCTTGCTCTATCCTTAATTCCTCCTCTGAGAACATTATGATACATGAGGGGAGGATTTCTTGCCTGCCCCTTCCCTCTCTCTTAGTTCCTCTCTACGATACGAAGGAGACACGTGGAATATATATTTTTGTAAATCTAGTAAATAAAATCATTTTTCACTCACAAGCAACAGCCATATTTACAGAAGCCCAACTACCAGTTTGGTTGTTTGGACGGTGTGCCATGATTTGCATAAACCAAACACCTTTTTTTCTCATATCTGGTTCCTGCACTTTCCAACGAAGGAGACACTGGATAACGTGACTGCTGGTAAACACCACCTGCTGCCACCACTAGCTGACAACAGTAGCTAACACCACTAGCTGGCACCACTAGCTGACAACATTGGATGTTGGAAAACTTTTGGAGACGGTAGAGTGCAACCTATTTTCTAAGGCAAGTTAAATGAGCAGCGAAAGATATCGATGACATGGCGCAGTGTGAGGTGTGTAAGGCTGCGGAGACGCATCTGGAAAGTGCATTGGCAGAAAGTTTCCAGGGAGTCGAGAGCCACTGTGGGTGTCGAGTGCCACTGTAAGAATAAAGTTGTGGAAAGTGAGACCAGAATAGTGGAATGAAACTTTAAAGAAGTGGGTTGATGAGAAGAGGAAAGTCTGGAAGGAGCTTAACTTCCAGAAAAGTGACGAATGGGGTGAAGATTATAGAGACTTGGATAAAAAAAAAGAAGTTAGTTCACATGAATAATAAAAGGAGAGAAAATTAGGATCTCGGGAAAAGTTTAAATGGAAATGTAAGGGGACTAACTAGCTATTTTGGAGGCAGGTAGAAGTGTCTGTAGCAAACCTGGAAACTGGATCGTGCAGCTGGTGACTGGATATCCAAGATCCACATAATAAAGTTGGAACTAAATTATAAAAATATGAATAACGTGTGAAGAAAGAGTTGTCCAAACAAACTGGATGAGAGACATATGGACGGAATGGTTCTACCTCCTTGAATACTTAGAAAAAAAAAATCATAGCGGCAGAAATATACAATGGATTTTATCACTTTAATACGGAGAAGAGAGAACTATTGGAGGCAACTCAACGTTTCCAAAGGGAGATGGACGAATCAGGAAAGTGTGGCCTGAGGCTGTTTAACACTGGGTCTGTTATGTTCCTACGGTTGTGTGACGGTAATGTGAAGACAAGTGTCATGCAAGCTTCACCAGGAGGTGGAAGCCTGGGAGGAGTACGGAGGAGAGGAGCGAGAGTAGGGATGTTGCTGCACAGATGACATTCTGTTGATGGGACAGAGTCTCAGGAGAGGAGCTTCAGGCCATTGTGAGGGAATCTAGAAGAGCGTGTAATACAGGTCGGCTGGAAGCAGATGTTCACAAGAGTGCTCGGGGTAAAGATGAGCCGCCGTAACCAGCGGCAGGTATACGAAAGGTTAGGTCATGATGGCTGGGATAAACATGTGTGTGACCTTATTAGACAGCGATGGGAGGTCAAACCTAAGTTTTTGAGTAACTATACCGAAATCGCCTTAATGACGAGGAAGTGGTACCACTCGGTGTTCAAAAGATGATACATCGATGGTATTCTGAGGAAAGTTATCAGCAAGGAAGACGGAAGTGTTTAGGTGTTGTCGAACCTAACCTCTGAGGTGCAGTCTGGTCCCTCCTGATGTATGGGTAAAAATAGCACCGCCACCAACACAGTATCAGACGAGACTTCATTATGCGGGATGGATTTCCTTACGACTTGACGTGAGGTGAGGACAGAGAGATGTAAACAAAGTGGATGTCAAAGAGAAGTAATGTATGGAGGAGGTAGAGGGAAGAGAGAAGGAAAGGGAGAGGAATAGAGGCAGGAATGTGAAGGACGTATTGCACATGCGCTGTGATATGGATAGAAGGAGAAGGCCAGAGCTGAGGAGACGACACACTCAGAGCATATATATATATATATATATATATATATATATATATATATATATATATATATATATATATATATATATATATATACACACACGCACGTCAGAAAAGATGTGTACGCGCCGCCACACGAGCAGACGTGGTGTACCAGAACTGCTTATGAGAATAGGAAACGTATGACCACAACTCTCATGTGAATAACTTCATTGTGTGTGTGTGTGTGTGTGTGTGTGTGGCTAGAAAACGACCATGTCGCACATAATTTCCAGCGTTATGATGGACGTAATATTCCCTTGACAAAAGATCGTCTTCCAGGCGACCACTAAAGCATAATGAAAACCTTGTGGTGCGTCAATCTTCATACGGCCACAATGCTCCCATCCCGGCGATCATAATGTCCCCTGCCCTCCCACCAATATCCTTACCTGCCACCCAACTCCACCCCATCCCACCCTGCCACCACCACCATCACCCACCCGGCCCTGCCCCACCAGCCTACCTACTAACACCATCATCAAGCCCACGTCTCCTCCAGGAGGATAACCTCGTCATGGACCGTCAGGTCTTCAGTCCTTGCTATGTACACACAAAGACTCTCTCTCTCTCTCTCTCTCTCTCTCTCTCTCTCTCTCTCTCTCTCTCTCTCTCTCTCTCTCTCTCTCTCCCTCTCTCTATGGTGTTCTTGGTTCGAAACGTTCTTAACTTTCTCAACAGTTCGTCTTCTTGGTTCTCTTGTTCCCACTCTTCTTTTGCCTCTCTTAACCGACCCATTTCTTCCTCCTCTTGTTTTTTTGTTACTATGCTTCATTCTCCTAATACTGTTCCTCAATCCTCCTTTTTGCCAGTGTTCCTGGCCACTACCTGCCACTACCTTCATCGAACTATAAGCATCCAGTGGTCACTCTGGATATGATTCAACACCTCAACTAAAGATTTTCCTTCTGGTCTTTATCTTATCGTATCATTCATTTATTCTCCTTCATGTAGAATTATCATTTCTTACTGAACTGTAGATGAATTAAAACACACAACTAAAGCCATTACGAATTAAGATAAAAACACTGACACTATATAGATAAATCTTTTGAAAATTTGCAATTAATTAAAACAGATCAATTGTTAAAACTGTAATAATTCAGTGAATTTAAAATTTCGTCAGTATATTTAAAAATCCATCATGGAGGGATTATTATGGAGGAGGAGTACTGTGCACACACACACACACACACACACACACACACACACACACACACACACACACACGCGCACACACACACACACACACACACACACACACACACACACAGCGAGGGGTTGAGAAGAGTTATATGATGGATGTCGGGGCGAAACCCTTGGCACTTGCTATTCCCTGCATCTCTTCCCCTCAAGCAATGTCTTACGCAGCCATGAACTGCACCGTAAATCAAATGTTCTATTTTCAGCCGAGGTTCTTCATCTGTCTATCCCCTTGAGAACAACGGTACGACCCTTGAGAACAACAGTACGGCCCTTGAGAACAACGGTACGACCCTTGAGAACAACAGTACGACCCTTGAGAACAACAGTACGGCCCTTGAGAACAACGGTGCGAACCTTGAGAACAACGGTACGATCCTTGAGAACAACGGTGCGACCCTTGGGTACAACGGTACGATCCTTGAGAACAACGGTGCGACCCTTGGGTACAACGGTACGATCCTTGAGTGTAATGACGTGGCCTCTCACTGATCAGACCGGATGCAAGCCCTTTATATCCAAGGTCAGTCATGTCGCACTCGAGGAGCACATCTCTGTGCTCATGGAGTCGAACCCTCAGGTGTTCATAGGGCCAAAAACGATGCTACTTCCGAGGAACAGTAAGGGAAGGTGAAGCAAAGAGTCAGAAAAACAGCAAAGGATGCAAGTTGCGCTGGCGTTACTTTACGAATTTTTCACCAATATTTGAGCACAAACCCCAATAAAACAGACCCATCTCCTTACAGTGAAGCAGTGACACCAGACCCCTCTACAGTAACATGACAAGTTCGTTCGTATAAACCGAATGAATTTTTCTCATTCTTTTATCGAGGTGAAAATCTTTGGCCAACAGTGACTTGCAGTAAAGGAAGAAAAACAAAACTGCCCACAAGTCATGACCATAACATGGACTTAAATCTAACAGTCTCATCCCAGTCTGCTTCACACTCCAAACAAACTTCCACCTTCATAAAACTTTAATGGAAAACTAAACAAATATCAGAGTCTATTTCAGGTGCACCGGCAACAATCACAGGTACAAAAACCTTTTGTGAATATTTCAATAAGATATTCAGCTTTTCTAAAAGCTTATCGTCTGCACAACAAAAGCAATATAAACTTATTCTCGTATGATCTGCATGTTGATATTAACCAGGCTCTGCATGATGATATCTCCCATGATTTGCATGTTGATATCTTCTGCTACTTATGTGGTGCATGTTGCTGCTCCTTCCAAGGTCAAAACATTATTGATATTCTTCTGCTTTTTTGTGTTTTGTTTTCTTTTTCCAGTTATAGGAGACGGACAACGTATCAGAGAAAGCTACACGTTTAATTCTATTTTTCTCTGAGTTATTGTGAAAACCAACTTTACTAAACTGAGCTGGCCAAACCAAACAGGAATGTACGTTTACTCCCAGCAGAGTACAATAACATTCTGTGTGAGTGGGCGCTGGCTGGAATCCCTACCAGCTCTCCTCACACTGGCGCACCTACCATACTGGCAACAGGTTTCAAACAGCACCAGAGACTCACACATTAGGTGGGACTCAGCCTGAGGTGTGTGGGGTAGATGACCTCGGAAGTCATTACGAGACAAACTCCAAGTGATCACGATCTTGTTACCATCACATTACTGGAATTTGGTGATTATCTTCAGCCGTTGGGTTGTTTTGCCACTCAGGGATGGATGGCAGGGTCTTCTTCCGCCTTCAGTTCCCGGAAAGACGACTAATATTCCTCTGCTCTCGTTTCGGAGAGGTAATCTACCTCACTCCCACTCCGTCCCCAGCAGGAGGTGTATAGTCTTCATCCCACTGGCAGGAGAAAGTGTTCCTCCGCTCCTCTTAGGGGATTCGTGATCTTCTTCCAGCCTCAGTGGACAATAATAAATATTACTCACTATCCTCAGCATGAGATGCGATCTTCCTCTATCCTCAGTCAGCACAAGTAGAGTTTCCCTCCACTGTCAGCAAGCACAAACAGAGCTTTGAGAGCTGTAACATATGTGGTTCACCGACACATATCCGTGAACACGATTTCTTATCTTTTTCCCCCACTTTAAAATACTGACGAAACTTGTCACCCCTTGAGCAAAAGGGGTAAGACCCTCTGGCCAGGCCATCATACAGTCATGCTCAAGGAGTTGAAGCAATCATGCACAGGCCTCAGCTCTACACACCCAACACCACACCCACTAACACCAACTTCAGTGAGAGGGGACACCTGTGACCAGGGATGGAAGGAGAACGTGAAGAGTCTGTCCGTCACCCTCACCCTCTGGAGTGACACCAGAGTTGCGAATTTCAGCAGAACTCATCAACAGAACACGGTGCTCCTGTGCCAAACATAAGGACATCCTTCACTTTACGTACGACTTTGATATTTGCTGGTATGGCAGCGGCTCATGAAAACTGTCAGAACTAAGAGTGTGAGACATTCATGACCTGATGTGGGAGGATGAAAAAAATAATGGAGTCAGGTGGCCCCACCCAGGCAATTTCAGTGAATCAGTCTCATACATCTGCCATCAATGGATCAACGATACAATATTGATCTGTCTTGGTTAACGATAATATATACATATATATATATATATATATATATATATATATATATATATATATATATATATATATATATATATATACACGCTCTTTCCCTTCCCCCTCCTTCCAAGGAAGCGTCAAGAAGAGACGAACAAAGGCCTCTTTACACACATCAAGTCTGTACTTGTCATTATATAATGGAACGAAATCAGAACCTACCACCCATCGCCAAGCCCCAGCAACCATTCCACGGTATACCGCGACCACTTCCTATGCAATCGGCACCAAATACGGGAATACAGAAAGCATGACACCACAATCGGTCGACCCACAACAATCATGGAGCCATTTGCGAGCCAGGAGGTGTGGGTAGGTGAGACCCCCACGGTACGGGGGGGGGGGGGGGGGGTCATGCAGTGGTAATATCTCACCAAATCCTCTGATGGCCCGAGTCTTAACGACATGGTCGCATCACCACCGAACACACAACAAACGCCCGAAGGGTACAAAGCAGAGCCGAACAAATACATGGACTGCGGGGACACTACTAAACATGAAACACAAATGAACAGTCACACACACACACCACACACACACACACACACACACACACACAACCGCCAACAGGCGCGTAGGTATAGGGTTCATCATCTTAATGAAAGGGTTTAGTCAACGTGTTCAAAGGTTCAAGTCACTGCACAGAATGGGTCGTCATCGTATTACACACACACACACACACACACACACACACACACACACACACACACACAAATATATAAGATGCAATATAGAACGACCCAACACGAAACGAAAGGCCAGGCTTACAACATCATGCAATATTTTTGTTGCAATTTCTTTCTGCACGCGAGCCTGGAGGCCCTCGACTGGCCACATCACGGCGCTAGTCACCACCTGAGGTACGTCCCCAGCCAAGACCTGCGGAGGAAGCAACGCCTCCAAGGCTATGCAGGGACCTCAACCCAACCCTGGGGAGGAGGGGAACACCTCCATGTTTAAAACCGCCCCGTCGAGCTCAAGGGTCATACTGTCGTCTTCAAGGGTCGTCCCATCGTGCTCAGGAGGTCGTACACTCGTGATCTAGGGGGTCAACGCTGAAATCGTTAGTATATGTAATCAGATATACCTGCAAACTTCCACTAAGGGACGGGATATCGAGTATCCCCGCAGGCTGTATCAAATTCCAATATAGTGCAGGGACTGTGATGGGAAACTTAGAGTGCGAGCAAAACACAGGTGTGAACAACAATACATAACTCTGCTCTATGGTTCGGGTCTGATCAGAATATGATTGACTGTGTTCTCTTGTGTGATTCTAGTTGCATTTATAAGTTGGAGACTACAATCATAGACAAAAGTCCGGCCTTGAATCAAAATATGAAGAATGTTACTAAGAATGAGGAAAAAAGAAAAGAAGAAAATCTTTTTTATGAATTTCGTAAAGACTGGAGAACCTCCTTTTGAAAAGGGGGGCTTGATCATAGCTGTTAGGAAGGACATGAGTGGGTATGGAGTCCCAGAACTTTGAGTTGATGAGAAAGAAACAGATATCAAAACGGCCTACCCCCTGACTTGCCACCGGCCACCTAGCAATTATGTGACGCAGTAGCTTGACGAATATCAAACGGTCTAGCTAATGATGGAGATACAAATGCGGTCGTGTACAACGCCTCCTCACTATGCCTTCCGGAACATTTAGCAAAATGTGGGATACATAGAGTTTCAGAAAGTTGTGAACCTACGTCTAAACGGGGGTACCCATGCATGTTTCGGTCCTCGATTCGAATACAGTATGAAAATTAATCATATTTAATCACCCACCAAGTTCTATCAGAATAAAACTAATATTAGCAGTTAATCATATATTCACAAGCCAAACACCGGTGCGCGTTCGCAAAGATGAATAATTTACCTTTATCAAACTACAGATAAGGATCGATATAATCTTATAAGCTGCAAATTAAACTAGATAATAATTTAGCTTGGAAAACGTGGGAGTGGGAGGGAGAGGCGTATGGAAATGCGATTCTCTTACATGGGTTTGCGAGGGTTGAGGGAGGGCCATGCAGAGACTCGTCCCATTATGGATGATCATGAGCCAACATAAGATAAGACGGATCATGAGAGAATATAATGTCAGGCAGGACCACACATCCGGACGTAGTGCTGCTAAGTTAGACTCGATCAGATAACCTGAACTGATCACGATATGTGTCATCTTAAATGGGATCAATATCACGAAAAGAGCGAAGTTAGTGTCGTTGCGCCATAGCCTTTCCCACCAATGAATAATAGATGCAAAACGACCAACGACAGAAGCTGCCTCACCCTCAGAGTGGGTGGCGATCAAATGCCAGCCACACAACATCGAGTGATCACAGACAAAGGTACTTCGGGGAGTCGATATAATTCTTGCATGATGGTTACTCATCTCCAACTGGGCTAAGCGTTAATCAAGAGATTATCTATGTCAGTCGTATAAAAACTCAATACGAACTTAGGAATATCGAAGATCGATAGATAAGTTTCGGGAAGCTAGTAAGGCCACTGGTGGTCATCCGTGGCTCCGCTCCATCTTCCAACCTGACGTGTGGATCGATGAGTCCCATCCTGAGGCTGGATCACAACCCAGACAATCTAACATCTAACAACACATTTACTCTTGATTACGATGATGCTCGTGCACAGACGTGCTTCGTGCATCCCGTGTCTGCCACGTATCTGAACTTCAGGAAAATACTGATGACCCGGAGAAAAAGTGGTTTGATCGAGGTTCGTAAGAATCCAGCGTGTGATTTACGAGAGTTTGTGGTCTGACTTGACAACTGGGCAGGTAGAGAGAGAGAGAGAGAGAGAGAGAGAGAGAGAGAGAGAGAGAGAGAGAGAGAGAGAGAGAGAGAGAGAGAGAGAGAGAGGGAGGTGGCCATGCTCTGGCTCTGATGCACCTTCTCACAGGCATTAGGTACTTCCAGACTCATATAACAAGCAACTACAGATGACATGCGACCCTGAAATGTCCACAAACAGAGTTCTAATCTGGTGACATTATATACGGTCTTGGTTGAGTAAGTAACCGAGACTTCCAGTGACGACAAAAAAATTACATGGAACCCTGCCACCATCTCTGTGGTCAACAGGTCCCCTACTCGACTGAAACTACGTCTGTTGGGGTAGGCAGTGGTTGAAAGTCACGAAGCAAAAAGCACTTCTCTATAGCCTAAGAATCCTGGTGGGGGAGGGAGGAAAAAATCGCGTCTTTTGTCTTTCTTACCACACGGTATCAGTGGCCAAACGTGCTGCTTGCAACAAGAAAGGCTTCAACTGTAGTGTGTTGGGGAACACATTACGGCAAGATTTATGGGTATTTCTCTCGTCTTTACTCCCTCTATTCGTATGTATTGCCTCTCCATTTGTTCGCTGCACATATCTTCAACTATTTTTTCCTGCACAGGATCTGATCTGGTAAAGGAGAAGCCTTACAATATACGACCACAACTCTCTGGTCTTTCTTGGGGAATGGCTGTGCAAGCGTGTCACTTCTATCAGACACTCGGGAGAAACAGATCTTAAGAGAGTTTTGTATGGTCGAGAGAGAGAGAGAGAGAGAGAGAGAGAGAGAGAGAGAGAGAGAGAGAGAGAGAGAGAGAGAGAGAGAGAGAGAGAGAGAGAGAGAGCACAACACATGACTGAGGGAAGCAGAGGCAGTCAATAATGATAGCATATTTAAAGTTACTATGCAGGTGGCCGGTGCTCCAAGCCTTGGCAGATCAATACATTGTCCAGGCCACCACACTGCTGCTTCACCAGTCATGCACACACACACACACACACACACAAACACAAACACACACACACACACACACACACACACACACACACACACATAGTATAAAGACAGTGATAAAACTGTACATGCTGATAGCATACAAGAGTTTAAAAGGCTCTATGACAGTGAAAAATGTTCCAGAGATGAGGTCCCACAAGTACAGAACTCCCTCCCGTAACCACAAAAATAGGTAATTAGAAACATGTAATTACACACAAACACTCACATTTACATATGTATACCCGCACACATGCACAAAAACACACACAAGCACACATCTCAAACACACCAGCAGGAACACACAAACACTCTCGACATGAGATCTTATGACAATAATCTGACAGTGTGTCAGGAAAATACCGGTTTATGGAGGATAATGGTCAGGAAACACGAGAACAGTCCGCCATCGTACCTGGAAAGAGAGAGAAAAGAGGAGAGTTAGCAGAACACCGACTGCCTCACACATGCCAAGTGAACTTACTCTGAAAACTTAAGTAATTAAACCCTAACTTTACAGAGAGATATTTCAACTACTCAGGTCCCGTGTAGGAAATCGGTCCCTCATCACACCAGCTCTGGCACAAGAGAAAATGATGCATACAAACGCCAGCTGTAATCCCATTAGCCACTTGCGTGATCTGGTCCGCAAATGGAAGCATACGTGTCAATATGTCAAATATACACTGGCTTAACTAAAGACTATTGAACCTCCTCCCTTCCCTCACACACAGTGCGAGGCATCACGAAGGTTACAATACACTGGTGATGTCACCACGGCGCTGTATAAGGCTATGAAAGTACTACATTGTTCAACGAATGACCTCGTTTGAAAGATATCACATACACACACACACACACACACACACACACACACACACACACACACGCTATCACCCATCATCACCGGGTGTACAGCAATAACAGTTTTTCCCCTTCCTCCATAATGATACTGTGGCCTGTAACAGCCTGACGGAGCAGAGAAGCAACACGATAGCTCGACCCCAGACCCAACTGTCGGGGTAGACGACCTCCGAAACTATCATAAGGTAAACGTTAGGTAAGGTAAGGCCCCCAGACCCAGCTGAGGAGGTAGAAAACCCTCCAACACCATCGTAAGATATATGTAAGGTAAGGTCCCAGACCATCGGAAGGTATACGGAAGGTGAGGTAAGAACCTAAACCCAAGCCGTCGAGATAGAAGATCTCCGAAACCACCATCATGTAAAGCACCCACGTCACAGAGCATCTTGCCCAGAACCGTCTTAGGGCCGGGGCTTCATCTCTTTGCTCCCTGATCAATTGGATGGTTCGCCATGGTAACAGGAATGGTAACGGGAAGAGACCATGTTCCACGGCGCCAGCGCCACCACCGGCTGCACAATTTGTACGCTAAGGGCATCATTTCCTTTGCCTTTATGAGAAGTTTGCTAAGCGTAAAACACCAGAGCCGACTCTCATACAGTGTAACTGTTAACTTATGCAAAGTAAAACGTGCTCTGACTACCTGCCCAGTGTTTGACTATATACCTTCTGGGCGCAGCGGTACGACACGACAGTACGGCCCCGTGAGCACGAAGGCACGTTCCTTTTGACGTGACGATACGACCTCCAAGCACGAATATACACGACCCTTCAGTATGACCGTAAACTCTTTGGGGAGGACATTGCAACCCTCGGACTACGACTGTGCGACCAATGAGCACGACAGCACGACCTTTTTGAGCTGGACAGCACTGCCCTCGAGTACATATGTAGGAGCCTTGGGTATGGCGGCCTGACCTCTGACCTTAACCTTAAAGGTCGAAGGTTAGGCTCGTCATACCCAAGGGTCATACCAACGTGCTGAGAGGATCAACAAGACACACACCACAGGGAACTTAACGGTGGTGCTTCATCCAATTGTGGTCTTCATGGCTGCAGACCCCAGTCAGTACAAGGTAACTTGTATCCAGGATCTCACACAGGCTAGGCCCTGGTGGTCGAGGTCGTTGGAAACTGCCGTCTTACTGCATATCCTCTCTCTCAGAAGCTGTGTGTGTGTGTGTGTGTGTGTGTGTGAGAGAGAGAGAGAGAGAGAGAGAGAGAGAGAGAGAGAGAGAGAGAGAGAGAGAGAGAGAGAGAGAGAGAGAGAGAGAGAGAGAGAGAGAGGAATTTATGTGGATGTGAGATAACACTCCTGTGTTCGACGTTTGATGTCCCTGAAGTTGTGGGCCAACTGAACAACACTTGCATGGCGTATCAGATGACTTCCAGCACCCAAATATAAGACTGCTGGTTACGAAGGCTCTGCTCCACACACTCCACAGATCGGCCGGCCACCAGAAATCAATTTTAAAAGCTTGTCTTAACCAACTGTCCAATGCTGCACGTCTCATTTTTGCACATGTTGTGCAAGCTGGCTGACCTGGTACAAGTCGGAAGAATCTGTTCAATTCAACTCTGGAGAAATCCTGTGGTTTCCCACAACACTCCGACAATTTGCAGTTAACAGACGTGAGTGTCTTAATATGCAAATTTTATCTTATTACCTAAAACTTCTTTATTCATCAGGAGTTTTCATTTAAATATTCTATCCAATTTCTATGCAGGTTTGAGTATACACCATCCAGTATCACACATGTGTATACCATGGCATATTTCTCGTGTCCACGGTCTTGTATTTACGTCTTCGGAGACCTTGGCCCTACCAGATATCCTACTGAATCAACGAAGGCAGAATATGGATGACCTTTGGATACTTTCTAGCCACGCAGTTTCTTCCACTTTTTTTTTGTCATATAGACGTCAGCATACAGCATCATTCCAGTTGAGGGAAAGCATAATAATGTCATCTTTGGTCTAGGTTCCCCTGGTTCAGAGGATCTCAATACCAATGATCTTTGCCAACTCGACAATTCTTTTGTTGTGTCCTCCAGCGACGAAGTCATCCGACATCACCACATCCAGGTCCTCGACGCATCCCTCTCCTCACATGATCAGGTATGTTGCCCATCTATATGTGGTGCGTGACTCGCTCTCCTTGCCCTCCGTACTGGAGGTGATTTTTTTTCTCCCCGCTCTGAGCATATGTTATTTACGGTGGACCACTGGAAGGGAAGAGGCAACACAGGTAGAGGATTTTCCATCCTTAAAACTCTTGATCCCTCCATTGTGTTCACCAGAACGTTATAGATCCAGGGAACTTAACACCTCCTGATCACAGCAGTGAAAGACCTTCACCCATTATGTGGTTTACTTAACGAGTTGGGATAAACAAGATCATCCACCATTGCCATATAGTTCAAACTGTCAGATAGATATCTCCGGTATAATCTTTTAATTATCAAAATCCTTCATGATGTGCGATGTTCGGGCTGCTGGCTTACGCTTGGTCAGTACCATAAAACAGAGTTCCACAGTTATTAAACTTCTGGACATTACTAATGTCAAGACTTTCTTTTGGATATTATGAAATGTTTTTGCTAGTATTGTTTACCTATTTTCTTTTAAACTCTTAGCTGGAAAGAGTTCCAAGACTATGACTCGGAAGCAAAATGGATAGCCATAAAGTAAAGACCTAAAACTATTAGTTGTAGAGATAACCAAACATATCTTGAAAGGAACCTATTGGCTGGATACTCTTAACATTCTTTTGTATTACAACATGACCTGATCAGGGCCGTTCACAAGGTTAGAAGACGCCTGGGAAAAAAAAAAGAAATCTAGACCTGAGGCTGTGATCGTCCTAGCTTGCCAGTGAAGGGTATTCAGGCCTACAAGATTAACAAAAAACTGTTCCTTGATTCCATTCTCGAGTGTGTGAGACTATGACGTAACACATTTGCAGTGGGTCTCCACGCCACAAGCATTCCTCCCTCGCTCATTCAGACGATTGTGGCCCATGTGTGGCCTCCAGATTCCAACATCATGTGGGTGTGGCATTATACACACACCCAGCGAACATTTCGTCAGCCTCAGTCAAGATATAACAAAAGTATTGTTATGGATTCACGTGCAGGTTCATTCATAAAGGTCCTTGTGAAACACGTCTATACGGTTTCATTCATACAAGTTCTTGTGAAACACGTCTATACGGTTTCATTCAGACAAGTCCTTAGGAAACACGTCTATACGGTTTCATTCAGACAAGTCCTTATGAAACACGTCTAAACAGACAGCTTCATTCAGACAAGTTCTTGTGAAACACGTCTACATACATTTTCCTCGCTGGTGACGGTGGTATATGTTATAGTGGTGGCGACAGAAGCGCCGTGAGGTCTCGCGCCCATGGAGACTTCCTGACCCAACAGCGGGATGTAACTGGCAATTAGGGAGATTACACGCCCACACCAATCCCAAGCTCTCTCTCTCTCTCTCTCTCTCTCTCTCTCTCTCTCTCTCTCTCTCTCTCTCTCTCTCTCTCTCTCTCTCTCTCTCTCATTCGTTTCCCAGTCTTCAAAAAACATATCGAGTTAGAATATATATATATATATATATATATATATATATATATATATATATATATATATATATATATATATATATATTATGAGATAGCACTCGAGGAAGGAATTACAGAGTGTTAGGGAATGTGACTTAAAGTTCAGGGTCACAGGTGTCATGAGAGTCGTGATGGTGGTGCGTCCTGTGGGGTACGTCCAGGCTGTTCCTGGGTAAGTCGGGCGGCCGGCCGTGACGCGCCCGCTGCCAGCCTCTCCTGAAACTGTTGTACGCCTCTCGGGATCCGGGACGTGATCATTGTACTTTATATATATATATATATGATCAAATAACTAATAGAATTCACATCCAGCCCTAAAACAGCCCAGCGGCCGGCACCAAGCAGCCTTAACACAACCGAAAAACCTTAAACCACCCAGACATTATGTACACAACATCCCACGCGTAGTGCACAAAGAGAAGTCATCCACCTGGGGATTAATCATTCACAAAAAAAAATAAATGGTTGTAACTGCAACACTTGCCTTTAAAGAGGAGAGTAAATTTGTGAAAGAGTGGTCCAGTGCGTCAACAGAGGTGATAGTGAGTGGCGGGCAAGGGCATGAGGAAGGCAACTGTGCAAACAGCCCTCACCTCTCAGCTCGTCGACACCTGAAGCACCACAAGCTACGACAGAGCCCAGAATGAACCTGCTACTACTACTGCTACTACTACTACTACTACTACTACAACTACTACTACTACTACTACTACCATACCATTATAATCAAACGCTGCCATAGAAGATCATAAGACAATCGTGTTTTTCCATCCGGAGATAAAAGCTGTTGCACATATTACCTGCAGACGTCAACACAGATAATCAGGCTCCATATAACACAAGCGGTCAAGACTCCTCTGGATCTGAGGGAACGCGACGGCTAAAAGGAGTAACAGCTTAGGTCGGTCTGATGCCAGGCTATGTAGCGACGAGCCTCCAAGATCAACATACGGTAAACAAAGTGAGACAACGACGTGCGAAAAAGAAGGAGTAGACGATGAGCGAAGACGGAGGAAAAAGACGAGAGAACGAAATGGAAGAAGGGTAGTCGAAGATGAGAAGGATGGGGAAAGGAGAAAGAGATGGAGGACTGAGAGGAGCAAACTGACAACAAAAAAGCAGCTGGATGTAAACGAGTCTATATGGACAGGATTGAGAACAGACCGCTACATCACGCACCATCGAACACCGAAGAAACCCTAAAAAAAAGAATCGCAAATCAAATCCTCATGAAACGGTCAGAATGAGACCAGTGGTGGGTGCGAGCGTCGAAGAAGGTGGCAAGAAGAATTGGAGGAGACTAGGGTGACCGGAGGGAGGTGAGGAGTGTGGAATAGTAGAGATAAGACCAAGTTAAGCAGGAGGCGACTTGGACAACTACGGCGGCTGGATAAGATCAGCCACGCCAGAGAGAGAGAGAGAGAGAGAGAGAGAGAGAGAGAGAGAGAGAGAGAGAGAGAGAGAGAGAGAGAGAGAGAGAGAGAGAGAGAGAGACGAGCATGTAACGAGGATTAATGTTGAAGGTATCGGAGTATCTTTAGTTAGTTAATGATAACTTACTGGCTGCAGAACACTCGACTACGTATTTAATAATAGCTTACTCGCTGCTAACAAGCGTGTACCTCGTTAATGAAAACTAAATGGCTGTAAGTAATCGTCTAGTTAATAACAAGATACTCGTTGGAAACAATCGTCCATTTAATGATAACCAACCGACTTCAAACAGTCGTCCATATCATGATAACCAACTTGCTGGAAATAATTATATCCAGTCAATGATGACTGGTTACTGGCTGGAAACATCCGTCCAGTTAATGATAACTAACTAGAAACAATCATCTAACTGGTTAATGATATACTACTGACTGGAAACAATCGTTTATCCAACGATAATTAACTTTCTAGGTGGGAACAATCGCTTGTCCTCCTCCTGAATATAGCCATTGTTTCAAGCACTGGTGACATTAACAAGCAACTTTGGTCCCCGGATGATTACAGTGTTGTCTCTCGTTGTATTTCATGTCACCTTCAAGTTCAATGGTAATATTTTCGTCTCCCAAATTCTGTCATACCAATAATGAAGCATTTCTGAGGATATTTTGGAAACCAAAGCTTCCACGATTTTCCAGGTTTAAGTTATGATAAAACACCTGTCGCCTGTGCTCTAGTCTCTTCTTAGTGTTTTCAGGCGTTTCCAATAGTCCAAATCTTCAGAGAGAAATTTTGGTTTTGGAGGATTTTTGTATAATTACTAAGTCAGAAATTTGGGCCGCCTTAAAACGTGATATTGGCAAGCAAGTGTCTTCCAGCAGGAAGCATACAGGTGTCCAGGAGGGCGTCATGATCGTTTTTTCTCTCTCTCGTCTTGAAGGTTCGTAAAATCCAGCCTATCCTGTTTTGAAGATGTTACTACTGTTTTGTTGTGTTGGCTAAAGGTGAGGCCATCAGGTATAACCACTCCAAAGCCTTTACAATTTTTCCTTCTTGACATGTTCTTTGTTTGTTTCCGGTGATTTTGTGTTTAACATATCTTCACGTCCTTCATATCGGAAGTTCAAATCTACTTCCGGTACAGAGTATGTTATTTTCAGTGGTCTAGCGAAAGTCTTGATTTGCGTCTATGTAGTTTTTTTTTTTCTTTGTCTCCTAATAAACAGGATCTACATAATTATTCTAGTATCATCTTCAAGAGATGTTATGCCTTTGGGTATTTCAGATACGAAGTGGTTACAAGGAGGGACGCAAGCACAATTCCTTGGGGGAAACAGAGCCTCCAGTAGTGGAGTTAATGGAAACCGTCTCGTTTATAACTTGTGATTTAGTTATGAAGTTGTATATCCACCTTACCACCTTGGTTTTCCATTCCACTTTAAGCATTTTGCGCGCTATGTCATCGTAGACACATTTGTTACTGGCTCTTACGAAGACTTTGTATGTTACGCTTCGGCTTCGAGGTACCGTTAGGGTAGAATTTCATGTCCTGTTTCCTTGTTATGGCGTCACCTGCAATAACCATATTAGATTCCTCTACCGCGTAACCTCCCTGTGTCTTACAACGATCAAAAGGTCTTGACACAGTCAGTGGCTTGAGGAATCTAACCTTTATCCTGACTATCACACGTACTTTCTTCTTTTAAATCCTCATCATCATCATCATCATCATCATCATCATCATCATCATCATTCATCATTCATCGGTCTGGTGTCAATAATGCTTATGGCCTCTGAATCTTAAAAGCATTCATGGCGTTGTCAGTCACAATAAGGCTCATATCTCTCTCTCTCACTTACCTCACTGACGAGCCCAGTGAGAAAATTTACCGCCTACAACTCCCTATATGGATGGCATCTCGAAAATATATTGGGGGAAGTAAACTATTTCACAATGAGATGAGGTGAAGCGAGGATCTGGGATCACTGCGTTGGCCAATTAACTCAGGTGACCCTTCTGACCTGGGCGGAGCTCAGTTCACGGAATTCTTGCTTCTCAGAAGGTTGGCCGAAGATATAAATGAAGTTTAGGTGACGAGACAAAAAAAGAGTGAGAAAAATCAAGAACAGAAATACATTGGAATACAAACGGCAACAGACCAGTGACAGACCAACGGATCCTTTGGAAGATATTGACAATAAAAGAAGACGTCAGGTACATGACAGCGTAGTGTGAGGAGAGCAGACAAGAAAATAGATGACTTGAGGGGAAATGAAATGAGGCAAAGCGCAAACCGTGTCGCATCCAGTGTATATGAGATCTACAGTGAGGGAGTTTATGGGAAACAGGCAGGCAGTGAGGGAGCAAGAACTCACCAGCCAAGGGATCAAGCAGCCAAGGTCGGCAAGAGTCTCGCCTCGCACAGGAGACTCGACTAAACATACACCCATCGTAATGCCACAGCAGCCGCGGCCTCCCGCCCCTTTGATCTGAATACCTGTAGTCGCGCACACTACCTCTTGCTCCCAAGGCTAGTTGTCCACCTGTTTACCAACCATTACTGCTCCCTCATGAATACACTAGTGTCTCACGGCGTGTGGCAATACTCGGAAAGAAGTGAGAGTACCAATGGGAGAGGAGTGCGGTAGAGGGAGTGTATGAAGAGAGGGGAAAGAATGAAGAGGTTGGATCAAGAGGGTAGGAAGAAGGCAGCGCGATCACGCGACAGAAGGTCAACGCAGAGCAATGGGGTGAGCCTGGGATGAGTGAAACAGGAAGGAAATACCGAGGTCATGAGAGTAGGAGGAACTGGCAAAACCCAGACCGAGAGAATGACGCAGTGGGCTGAAGGGGCGGTCAGTGGTGGGACGTGGTGACAGGCAAGCAAGCGACAGGCCCAGTTAGAGGCAGGGAATTGGGTGAGGCAAGTGAGAGGCAGGGAAGAGGCAAGTTTTAATGAAGGTGAGGAAAGTCCCTACGTAGTACTAAGGAGGAGGGCACGAGTCAGATGAGTAGAACTGCAAGGAGCGGAGTCTACTACGAGGAAGGGAGGAAGTACCTGGGTCCAGTGAGTCCATGGAAAGTGACGGAGTTCATAATGAGGGAGGAGATACCTGCTGGGGTGACTGCTTGGCAAGAACACTGTTGACTGGAACCAACAACAGGCAAGAAATACGACAGTTTCATCATCATTATCATTCTTACTGCCGTTCTCCACAACACTCTTAACAACCACCAAAACTGGATCATTTTGAGCTTCGAAATTTGCTTGGGTTCCTTTTCAGGGTTAAGACAAAGATGCCACCGCCAGCACCATCCACCAAACCATGAACGTAATCATGCCAGCCAGCCTTACTTTCCACCGTATCCCGATGAATTAATATTGAAGGAACCCGTCGGCAAGATCATCAAACCTTCCCTGCATTCGTCGTCGACACAAGACACTTGGACTCCCTGCCTCTCCGCACCTCAGGAACGTCTACATAACTCTCATTCATCCGAAACACCCGTCTACCTCTCTCTCTCTCTCTCTCTCTCTCTCTCTCTCTCTCTCTCTCTCTCTCTCTCTCTCTCTCTCTCTCTCTCTCTCTCTCTCTCTCTCTCGCTCGCTCAATATCTGCCACATAACAGAGGCTACTAGATAAAGGTAAAGAAAATAGCATGCAAGATCATATTCCGTCCCTCCCACGATCACTACACTGACCCCCTCCAACTCGCTCCAACCAATACCAACAGCCCATCCGACAGTTCTAAATTATAATCAATAACTGCCACATATTCACACACACACACACACACACACACACACACACACACACACACACACACACACACAAAAGCAAAAAAAAATGTATGCCGGTATGAATATTTTCAGGGTTGCTTGACCAGTAACCCCAGCAGAACACACCACACACAGCCCGCCCAGAAAGCAGAGGGGGCCCCTCCACCACCACCACCACCACTCCACCCCCACCCAACCCACCTTGATCAGGTTCTTGAGGCACACTCAAGCTGCAGGCAAGTCGTAAATAACTGACTCTAAAGTAGATGCCATTTCCTTATTACTGTAACCTTTTATGCAACCAAGAATAATTCCAACAATCTGAGCACGAGAGAAGGTCCCTTGAGCACGACGGTGTGACCCTTAACCACGATGGTGTGACCCTTAACCTCGACGGAACGACCCATAGGTAAGACGACCGGGCCTCAGACCTGACCCTTTAAGGGTCAGGTCGAAGGCGAACCCGTCATTCCCAAGGGTCGTAACGTCGCGCTCACGTACACCACAGCAACCCAGGGAGTACATGGTGGCATACAGGATAGCAAAGTGGAAGCCAGGGCCAAGGTGACGTCAGCACAAGGTTGTGGGTGACATTCCGTGGCTTCCTGACACTGGTGTTGTCACAATACAACCCTCAGGCTACTGTGACTCACCCATCCAGTGAGGGAGGGAGCTCTTCCCACTGCACATTCCAGTGCTGGCGTCTCCTCCAATTCACACCAACAAATTCCTCCGCAGAGCCATCTTCATTTCCTAGTCACTCTACCTCGACAAGCTTCATAGTTGACAGTACTGTATATCCAGACGTCCTTCTCCTGAGGAAGGATTTTATTACCATACGTTCGCACGACATTTCCTAACACAGTTGTCTCTACAGCCAACCACTGGACGAAGTAAAGCGACCTTCAACATTACTTCCACTCACCCACCTGAGAGACATGACCAGCGGCCTCCACCCTGTACCTAGCACAATGGACCGAGACCCGAGAGATGATGACCACTTTGCAACTCTACCCGGGATTAATAACTAACTTCCTAAGGGAGGGAGCGTGGCGGAGTTTCTGCACAACGCAGTCGTCAACAGGGATTACCGCTCCGCGACCACACCAACCATCCTCTTATTTTCCACTCTCATTTTTCTAGACGCTTGTACCCCGACCGCTTCTGTTGCCTCACCGTCTATGGCCACGGTGCCAGCGTCTCTAAGTTTCACATCGTCTGCCTCAACATGAATCAAGTTCAGACTTGGAAAACAGAAGTCGTTGCGCAGTGATAGTATACCATGATGAGAGATTAGTATCAGCTTTACTTTACCTGAGTTCTGTATACTTTCCCCTGATTTCGGGGGCTTTCTTCGACCCTGGCAGCTCCGTCTACGATCAAACTTCCCTGTCAGGTGCCTGGTCTACAGGACTGTGTGATGCCACAGGTCTCCATCGATCACAACATGTGCTGTCTAGCTGGTTTTGCGCACTTTGGAGGTAACTTTGCAGATCTTTTTTGAAGACGTTCCTGAGTCTTCTCAAGGTTTTCCTTACAAGTGTATGTAATACACTGAGCAAACATGACTCCCAGACGGTTCTACGATTTGTCCAAATGTTTCCTGAAGCACTTCTGTTCGTCACTGATTAAAATGCCGACATTTTTCCCATTCTCTCGTCCCAGCGAGGAATTATCTCTGTATGCAATAAGCCACCGGACCTTTCAAAAGTTCCCTGTGTATATCATGATGCATTTCTCGCCTCAGTGCTCAAGTGAGTACATTTATAAAGCTTTTAGCCTGTCCAAACAATTCATATGTATCACAGAATCGTTGCAAGCGGTATAGACCTTTGAAAATATTCCTGTTCAGCAATGTCTCCAAACGCAATCTATTTCTCCCACTTTATATACATAACAAAATCTTATAACAAACTAACGGCAGTCTTAGTTTTACAATGCATTTTGTGTGGAGACTTCCACTGAGGGAAAACTTTACATAATGCTTACAATACATCAAACAAACTAAGGAAACTATTACTCTCCTCCAGCTGGAGGAAAAAAAACAGTTCATAGAGCATTGAGTCTCCTGTTTTCTCTCAACCCTATATACTCCAGGCTCTGGGTGGCGGTGGCCCCTCTCCTGTGGCTCCACATACAGAGTCTGCCGCGGTGAGACGACCACCACGAAACTGTGAGGCTCTGTTGTGCATATTTTGGGGTCATTTTACGATGGCGTAAAAGATGATGTTATACCATCTGCTGGCACGTGTGAGGAGGAGAGGTTGGCTGGGAGATGCGGCACTGCCGGGCATAGAAATTCTTTGAGGTGTCACTACCACCGTTAGAGAGAGAGAGAGAGAGAGAGAGAGAGAGAGAGAGAGAGAGACGGACATATAGCTTCAGGGAAAATTATGTTGACTTCCATTATCAACAAATTCCTGTATCTGTTGATGTCTCGAGGACATGAAGGGGGAGGCAGGTGGCAATGGGTCCCTCCACTGGCCACCACTGAGGTGGAGGTCCTTCCCGTTTTCTAATGGATTGTAATTCCCTGTTGTATAATGTATTTATGGTATCGTATATTCCACTTCTTTTCATTCTCTCAACGTTATGTACTGAATATTTCATTCCATTCTCTCCATCCACTGAGTCAATACCACATACATGTTTACAAAGGTCTGGCACAGTGACCATTACGAGCATTGGCTTTCAAGGTAAAATATTAAGTCATCATCTTACCTTACCAGGAGTTGCAGGGGCCGTCCTCTATCCCAGCAGCTCGGTCTGTGACCTTAGTGACTTGGAGGGACTAGTCTACTAATCTGTTGAACGCTGCAGGTCACATGCGTGTGTTATACTGCATCATTGGTTCACCCTAGCGGTAACTGTTCACTGTTTTGTGGGAAAGTTCGAAGGTCAAGCTAACATAAAATATATATTTTTTTACCAGTAGAGGTTCAGCAGACGTACATCCCTGATATTCATATATTCCTTGATATTCCATCAGTATCTCCAATCTTCGGTGTATTCAAACTGCGCATTCTTTCCAGTCTGTCAATCTAGCGAGGGATTATCTTTGACTGCAGGTGAGGACGTTGTCCTCGTACGTTTCCTTATATGAATCATGGTGTATCTATCACATCCAACATTCCAAAGAGTACATTTACAAAGCTTTTAGCCTGCACCGGCAGTCTGCATGATTTACTGAACTGCTGCGGGAGGTAAAGGAACTCTGAACCATTTGCTAGCTCAGCAGTGTCCCCAACCTTGTGTGATGATGGCAGAACACATCAATATTCCAATCAAGAGAAGAGAAGACCTGAGAACACTGCCATGGCTGGTCTTTCCTCCTGATCTTAATGGTTCTCAGAGTCCAACCTGTCATTCTCTGCCACGACTCGTCATTTCCATTGTGGTGTTGTAAAAAAAAAAAAAGCAGAGGTCATCCGGAATCATCGAGACAGGAAGACCTTTCACTCTTCTCTTTCATGTTCCGTCAGCCTCGTTTCTACTTCGTGTTCTGCATGACTGGACTTCTTCGTCCCTTCCGAAGCGGAGGAGCTTCATATTTCCCGTTCACACAATTCTATTTTCGGTCGCCCAGTATTCAGCAGGTAATCAGTGTCGTGATGGAAGCAGAAAAATGAACTATCCGTAACCTACGTCGAGCCAGACTGAGAGAAAGACAGATGAGTCAGGACGGCAGAAACAGAGAAATGAAGATACGTACACATGGACGCCAGAACCGAACCGCTGAACAATAATTAACTACATTAAAGATAAGGCTACATGGTGACGTAGGTCTTTACAGCCGGGATGACCTGCTTCCTGTATGACAAGTGATATCAACACGTGACCTCGAGCACAACATTCGACCGATAAGGACGAGGAGGTGACCCTTGAGTTCGACGGTATGACCCTCAGTACTGATGGCAGAGCCTTCGACCTAAACCTGAAGGATTCGATCAAGAGTTTCACCATCGTACCCGAAGATTCGCCTCGCCACACTCAAGGGTCGTACCCTAGTGTTCAAGGGTTGTATCCTAGTGCTCAAGGATTGTATCCTAGTGTTCAAGGGTCGTATCCTAGTGTTCAAGGGTCGTATCATAGTGTTCAGGGGGGCTAAGGCTATTCTCAATCATGTGTCAGGTTATGGCAATATGGAAATATGTCCATAACAGATGGAGTTCATGACGTGTCTCGATTAAATCACGATTGGAACTTGACCTCACAAGTTTCATAGGGTAAGGTGAGGTACCCCAGAGTGAGCGTCCTTCCCTCATTAACTGTCCAGAACAAGAGATAGCAACATCAGCTGGGAATAAGAAGAAAGACCAAGGGAGGAAGACTGGCTAGCAGTGGACCATCAAACTAAATGCTACTTTTTACGCCTTACAATTGAAAATGTAAACACCATTCTATCCAAAACCTCACAAATACAAACAACGAAAACTCACAACGTCGTCGAAATAAACATACTGGAATATTTGTTGCCCCATAAAACGCACACACACACAAACACACGCACACATTCACACACACAAACCAACAAACAGGTGCGCGCGCATATCTATCTTTTTAATGTGTTGGGAGTGATTTAAGAAACATTACCTTGAAGTGAGGGTTTTACGACCACAGACCATCCTGCTACACCCATGGCTCCTACCCTGCCAACACCAAAACCCCCAAGCCAACCACAGCAACCGTCCCTAACCCCCCACAACCACTGTCCCTAACCCCCACCCTGTCTACCACAACCACCGTCCCTAACCCCCACCTGTCTACCACAACCACCGTCCCTAACCCCCACCTGTCTGCCACCCATCACAGGAAGGGCAGCTGCCAACACTTGCCGTCCATCTACACCCTGACATCCGAGAGTGACACCCTGAGGTGCTGCTGCCACCTGATGTTATGACACCGCCCGGAAGTTGGCCTGCACCAGTGTTGCCACCAGCACCCCTGCCAGGTTGCACCAGTGTTGCCATCCTCTACTCTGCCAGGCTGGACCAGTGTTACCAAGAGAACCACCTTACTCAGCCAATGTTACCAACAAAACAAATCAAACTTACTCCGACGTAGCAGTGTTACAACACAGCCATCTTACTCTGCTGCAGAAGTGTTACCAGGGAAAGGGAGGTCGTGACTTGCCAGGTGTGTAGGTGGCGGGGTGTCCAGGTGTGTAGGTTGGGGGTGTGGTGGGGGACACACACCTGACCCATCCTCATCAACAGTGTCTCACCTGCCGGGCAAAGAAAATAATATACAGTAATGTTTCGTTCTCGAACAAAGTTCGTTACGTGAGTTTGTAACGTTAGTTCGTTACGTTAGTTCGTTATGTTAGTTTGTAACGTTAGTTCGTTATGTTAGTTTGTAACGTTAGTTCGTAATGTTAGTTCGTTACGTTAGTTCGTAATGTTAGTTCGTTACGTGAGTTTGTAACGTTAGTTCGTAACGTTAGTTCGTTACGTGAGTTCGTAACGTTAGTTTGTAACGTTAGTTCGTTATGGGTCGTCCATAATTATCAGCATTTTTCACGGAGGTGCAAACTGTGTGACGGATGGGAAAACGTTTCTGCCAACCACGTAAGACCTTATATGTTAAAAAAATGTCCCTTTTATTATATTTATCATCAAGAAGAAAGGTACATAAATGCTTTACTTTGAGGGACGAGAGAGAGGGGAGAGGGTAGAGAAAATGACTAGTTCTTGGGAAGGTGGGTTAAGTTGTGAGACGTATATAATGTGAAGGAAGGAAAGCCTTAAAATATATATATATATATATATATATATATATATATATATATATATATATATATATATATATATATATATATATATATATATATATATATATTAATCCAGGGGGGAGGAGAAGAGGACCTGAAAAGTACTGTCTTCTGAAGAAAGAGGACCTGAAAAGTAGTGAACTGGAGGAGGGGAGGGGGAGCCCTCAGAAGTGGAGGGGTCTTTTAAGGGGAAGGAAAGGAAGGAAGGTCCTAAAATGTAGTAGTCTCAGTAGCACCGTGAAAGCTCAAGATACTTTTGGACAGCCCCTTCAGTACTTTAAATAAAGTCTGTAAACACACACACACACACACACACACACACACACACACACACACACACACACACACACACACACCACAACAGATCTCCCTGGCAATACAGAGGGACAGGTAAGCGTTAGCCCGACCCTCACTAGGGAGAAAAGTTATGCAAATCATGGACCTCCTGCATCACACGCGACACACGGAGAGGATAATGATGATACAGAGAACATTTACAGAAATATAAGATCATGCTGAACATCAAGAAATGTGAGAACAGAACGAACATTACCGGAAATACTAAACGCAGCATTAAAATAACGGACTGACCATTAAGGAAAATAATATTTGGCCAAACATGATGAGAATCAACAATATACCGAACATTATGAGATGGAAGCAATATATTGAGCATTAGCAGATATGACAATACACGAAACATTAAGGAAATACAGCAATATATCCCAAATTGTAATGATATAATAAAAAGAAAATTAGATATGTTAATAAAACTGATATAAAACCTTTTAGAAGTCTCATACAAATAGTCTCTGACTCAGAAAAGGTTCCAATAACCATTACGTTTTTTAATTACATTACGAAAAAACTTTAAAACTTTCTCTCTTAAATGTAACTTCAAAATAAAATCTTTAATACGCTGACATCCACTACTGCCCACTCTGCAAGGTTCAACTCTCTAGTCTTAACATGCGAAAAATCCTCATTGCTACAAGCCAACTGCTCTTAATTTGCCATCAATTAGCCATAATGATTCTAAGGGCCTTATCATACGTCGAAGGGGATTATCCAGGTGTTAGGATCCAGGGATTACATTACTCAGGACGGGATTAATCAATCAACAGGGCCGCCTGGGGTGGCGAGGTTGGGGAGGGATCAATTTTGCAGTGGTGACAACACTGTCAGAACTACACCATTAAGACACTGGAGACCTCTTGACGGGGGTGCTCGAGGCGCGTTGCCCTTCTGGCAAAGCAACCATAGACGCTTTGACCACAATATCCCACTATAAAGGGGCCTCCTCCCGAGAACAGCCCAACACCCTGGGGTGGGGAGGAGGTTAGCAAGGGAGAAGGGCGTGTTGGGTAATTAACGTCGTGTTGTGTGGCGGCGGTAAATATTATGGTAAGAGGTTGACGTGTGATAGCAGCAGCTACCCCAACACCTCCAGCCTGGAGCTGCCTCCTACCCCCATCCATACCTATCCTACAACAGACCATCCCCGCCTACCACCTATCCCCACTTAACCTACTGTCCTCCCCACCTCCATCGAGCCTCCTCCCTCACCTCCACACCAGCATGTACACTGGTGAAGGAAACTTTCTTCCTCCCTTCCTTCTCTTACGACACCGGTCATGGACAAAACCCTTCAGCAAGGCCAGACCTTCAATGAAATACAAGGAGGTAAAGAGGCATGACAGTAAAGAAAAGAAGAAAACAACTATTTTGGAGGGAGTGGCGAACCTGTCTTTCCAGAGAAAGTCGTAGTCGCTAAGAGACACGAGAAAGTAAAGCCTTCCAAAGGTGAGCCGTGTAGGAAAAGAAGCAGGCAAAGCCACCGCCTACCTTCGACTATCCAGCGGCCACACAGTAATCATGGGAGACAGCGACTCGCGAAGTACTGCGTGATATAGCTCTGGGCCAGGAGAACACAAGCTCTCATTTCTCAGGAGCAGAAACAGAAGTAATATTTATACAGGAAGAAACAAGAACCAACACTGCAGCGCAGGTTCAAGTTTTCAGGCACGATTTAGGGAAGTTCGCATATTGCATTACTTTGGACTCGACTCCGTCAAGTATATAGAGCTTGAGATTCCCCACATATGAGAGCAATACTCCATGCAAGGGAATCAGTCCTTTGTATATTTAGAACGACTATTCAGAAGATAAATATTTTTAGTGTTACATTTAACGATAATAATAATGACTCGCATAGCAAGACAATGACTCGTGTAGCAACACACTGACTCGTTTAGCAACACAATGACTCGTGTAGCAACACACTGACTCGTCTAGCAACACAATGACTCGTGTATCAACACACTGACTCGTCTAGCAAGACAATGACTCGTTTAGCGCCACAGAGACTCGCTCAGAGACACAGTGACTAATCATTTAGTTGTGACGTAATCCGCTCATGACAAATTAATGCAAGAAGATTAATACAACACCAATTCTTCTTAAACACGACAGCGAGACCAGTGAGCACAAAATACGACCCTTAGACATGATGGTAAAAATCTTGGGCATAAAGACCTGGCCTTAAGTCAACTCCTGAGAGTCTGGCCAAAGGTCTGGCCCATATACCGAAGGGTCGTGCCGTCGTGTTCAATGGACTGAGCCATTATACTCACAAGATGTCAACACTCCATTAATGATATGTCAAAATCGTTCTGTACCCCGGCTATCATCGCATACCAGAGTTATCTGGAGCTTTGTTGTACAAGATATAACCCACATGGAACTCGGGGAGGTGTCTGGGGTGAGGTGGGGAAGGGGGGAGCAGGCTTCCTGGGGCAAGAGGGCCCCCACCCCACCCCACTCCTTTATCTTCCCTTATCTCCCGAAGCCTTGACTACCTCCCCCTTACCCTACCACAACCCCATAAGCCAAGGTACTACCACTCAACTAAGGCCCTTGAACACGACGGTACAACTCTTTTAACACGACGGTACACTTGTGCATGACGATGCATGATCCTCGAACATGACGGTACCACCATTAAGCACGACGGTGCAATTCTTGGGTGTGGTGGCAGACCCTCTAACCTAACCCTTCAAGTGTCAAGTCAAAGGACAGGCACAAAAGACACACGAGGCAGACGAAGCACTGCTCAATAAATCTACCCTATACAAGGGAGGCAGGCAAGATACGAGGACCATATACATGGTTAGCACATGGCAGCAAAGGTCGTAGACAGGGCAGAAGGAGGCCACATCCCTGGGTAGCCAAAAGTTTCAGCAATCGTAAACAGGGAAGGAAGAAGGGAACAGCCATAGGCAACCAGGAGCCACGGTGGTCGCACGAAGGAAAAAATGAATCCTTCCGTAGCCAAGAACCTCAGCGGCCTTCAGCAGGGCCAAAAAGAGATGGCAAATCCCTTGGTAGCCAAGGAAGGATCTTGCAAGACAGAGAAGACATTACTCTACATTCCTGGCCACTTATCCGTAAACAACCTCCACGCAGATGCACACCCAAGGCCACAACTGCTTGTCATAAAGCACTAGGATCCCTCAGCCTGTAAAGACTCCTCGAGCCTCCCTGAAAACCCTTGAGAAAGTAACCAGCCGGAGTTCCACGATCACATCTGTGCACGGGGACGACTCTGCCAGCCTCCATGATAAAGAGGCGAGCACTCCACATGGTGGCCCTGTCTGAGCAGTTTTGGTTTTGCTTTGATGTCTATTGATTAGGTAGTAAGTCCCATCACGAGGGCACTCGAGGTACACAATGGCTGTTGACAATCGACCCTCTCTCGCACACACACACACACACACACACATACACACACACACACACACACACACACACACACACACACACACGTAATATGTAAAGGTGAACAACCTTCTTTACTTGTTACACTACCGGAAGACAAAAAGAAAGAGAAAGAGAGAAAATAGAGAGAGAGAGAGAGAGAGAGAGAGAGAGAGAGAGAGAGAGAGAGAGAGAGAGAGAGAGAGAGAGAGAGAGAGAGACTGGCTGGCTGACTGACTCGCTTAAGTTTATTTACTAGAGTGACGTCATGGCCAGCTGTTGCGAGCCATGAGGGGGCGAGGGTCTGCACTTATGAAGTTCATTTACTAATGTAACGTCATCAGTGGACATGCTGTGGGGGATCTTAATGATGGCAGAGCGCTACATGGTGAGGGCTTTTTGCTCAGTTGTTTTTCTGCTGTTGTAGTTGTTAATGTTGTCGAGTTGAAGTGACGTCATTCGCACCATCACTATGGGACTAGATGGCGATGTATACATCATACAGCTTTGTGAAAGTGGTTTTGGTCACAACTATGGGGGAGGTATAAGGTAGCCAGGTAGAGTCAGTCACAGCTGTCGGGTATAAGGTAGCCAAGTAGAATTAAGTCACAGTGATGGGGGGTATAAGGTGGTAAAGTCAGTCGCGGTTGTGGAGGGTATAAGGTGGTCTAAGCAGAGTCTTTCATAACTGTGGTTGTATAAAGTGGTCAAGTAGAGTCAGTTATAACTCTGGGAGCATAAGGCTACCAAGAAGAGTCAGACACAACTGTAGTGGTGTAAGGTGGCTCAGTAGAGTTAGCCACAGCTGTGGGGGGTATGATAATCTTAAGGGGGTCATGTCATAAACCTAAGACTAACAAAGCCTTCGAATAAAACTCCTCGCTTGGTTCCTTCCTCTGGTCTAGTAGTATTATAAAGTGATAATAAAGGAGGGGATCATTTCCAGGCGGCCCTCCCTACACTCCTGTTCTTTTTTTGGTAGTCGTCACCTACACGCAGGAGGTAAGTGGGTACTGTGTCTTCCCTATACCTAGGAATAATAATAATAATAATAATAATAATAATAATAATAATAATAACAATAATAATAATAATAATAATCACTATCAACATTATTACTAGCAGTAATAATAGAAGCAACATTGCTATTATCATTTATGTATACCATTATCATTATTATTATCATTATTATCATTATTATTATCATTATTCTTGGTTCATTCTTGTAAATGGAGACAAAGGTCGAGAACAGGTGGGTGTCTGTGTAGTGAATATTGCCCCAGTGAAAAACTTGCTCCAACTTACCAGTCACTCACCAACTTACCCAACCATACCATACTCTTATTAGGTACACCAGCACTAACTTATCACCAAAGCTACCAACCCATATTTTTTCTTTCTTTCTTTCTTTTTCTTTTCGTAGGGAGAAAACGGGTTCAGAGTTGGTTGGGCAGCTGATAAAGTGTGGCTCTACATATCATTCCTGACAGACTGGATTATGTGTTGAGATCGTGCGGTGAATATAGCTTAAATCCCTTTGCTATACAATGGTAGGAAACAGGAATTCAAAAGGTCAATAGAATATAGATAAACTTAATGGAAAAATGTGTGATGATGTGACAAATCAGAAAATGAGGTGTGGCTAAGTAGGACTGACTTGTGTAATCAGGATCATACGGATGTCAGGTGGAGGAAATAATCCCAGTGAATGTTAGATACGACTGAAGGATAGATATCAGCATAAACCATAGATGGAGGCGAGACCAGAGAGGTGAGTGGTGTTCTGACGCGACGCGCCAGGTGATCAGGGAGAGGCGATGCAGAGAGAGAGAGAGAGAGAGAGAGAGAGAGAGAGAGAGAGAGAGAGAGAGAGAGAGAGAGAGAGAGAGAGAGAGAGAAATCAGGTGATACACCGGCAGCAGGTCAGGCAACGGTACACGCTGGGGGGGAAGGAGTCGTGTGGTACTATGGTACTCGCGGTACACTGATGCTCCAACGCCCCGTACCTGGACACAGGTGATGGAGTACCGCACTTGTGTCAGCGATGAAAGCATGCGACAAGGTAGAGAAACTGTGGACTCCACACATCTGGTGATGCGCACACACACACACACACACACACACACACACACACACACACACATATATATATATATATATATATATATATATATATATATATATATATATATATATATATATATATATATATATGAAGGCCTCATCGAGGCCACGTCTTGCATGCAACATGGAAAGAGGGGGTAGTAGAGACGGAAGTAGAAGAAGGAATCAAAAAAATAAAATGGTGTTGAAAGCCTGCCTTTTAGAAAAGGGTGGCAGGTCGTAGCTGTCTGTCGGAATGACATGAGAAGACCAAGAGTTCTTCAGCTCAGCATCGCTGGGTAAGAAACAGACGTCACAGCGACCCACCTCTGAACTGTCAACGGCCAACACAGTATTCATGTGACGCAGTGACTTGCTAAGTACTACGTGGCTTAGCTAACGACGGTGGCACACGTGCAGTCAGTTTTCGGGAGCAGAAAATGAAGAAAATGTGTATAGATGAGGAAAAGACGATAAATGGTGCAGCATAGGGAAAGTGGGTCAAGTGGTAAGGTCAGATTGGGAAAGTTGATAAGTTGGATTGACAGACTCGCCTCTGTCAAGTATGCAGAGGCCAGAACCTCCCAGGAAGTGAGGGCAGTAGTTCTAAAGACCACTCAGTCCTCTGTATAACCGATGTAACTGATCAGGGGAGACGAATCTTCAACACCTGTACAGGAACCTCCACCTGCAGCACTTCCTCTCCTCTTACAGCGCCCCACCCTATGTACTCCCTCAACATACCACTCCAATTCCTTAACACGACGAGAGTAACCCAGTACTTCCTCACCCTCCCTCCTCGCCGCCGTGCATAATCTCTCCCTTGAGGTTTAAATGCATCACGGAGCTTCTCCCTCTTACGCTCAAGTCCCCTGCATCCACACCTCCCTCGCTCCTCCTTCCCCTGAGACCATTATTTAACAATGCTTCCTCGCCTGCCCGACACCACACAGGATGCCTCAACAGGTCACAAAGTCGTCCCCGCCACTCACGTTCTCCCTCCACCAGATGATGATGAACTTTGGTAATAACGTAAGGATAAAATAGCTACGTGAAGCCTACGAGGTAATGAAGGTACCACAACGTAATGTGGCTGGCGGGAGGGAGGTCTCTTTCCTCTCGAGAATGAAACTTTCTGAACTGAACTGAATGTTCTCTCTGAACTCAACGAAGAAGAAGAAGAAACTTTTAATACAAACAAGCGTGAGGAAAGAAATGGATCTCGGAAACTGGAAAGAATGGGAAAAATAATCTTACGAGACACGGAAGCGAGACTGGCGGAGCTGACCTCTGGCCAGCTACTCTTCCAGCGGTCAAGGGCAGGTAGGGCGGCAGTGCAGGTCGCCACTACAGCGTTAAGACAAGGAGAGCACGGGGGTGCCACTGTGATGGGGTGAGGTGTGTGGTGCTGCGGCTGGGATGTGCACTGATCCGAGTGAGAGAGAGAGAGAGAGAGAGAGAGAGAGAGAGAGAGAGAGAGAGAGAGAGAGAGAGAGAGAGGCGCGACTGGAGTGAGTGTGTGTGGGGGGGGGGAGGTCACACATGAAGCATCATATCTCCTTGGAGCGGATATCCGTACCTGTGTAAGACAACATGATCACTTCGTCCCACCACTCATGATCACTCTCATAAAACCCACTCGTAGAGGCAATATCAGGACCCAGACCTGGATCTCAAATGATCACGAGTTAATTATAACTTTCATAATGACTACGACAGTGTTCATAAACTGAGTACATTCGTATATACATTATACACAAACGGGAATGATTTCAGTAAGTTTTTTTTTTTTCCAGAAGCAACATAAATATATCCCGAGGGAGACGAGAGCTACTGGCTCACACTGGAAATGCAAGAGCGAGCGGTACGAGATGCATTATCACTACCATCATCACCTCCCCGCCTCACTATAAAAACATCATCATTACCACATGCCAATACCACCACCGCCACCACCACCGCCAGTTGCATCAGTTGATAGCACTGGTGGCGGCCAGAGCAGCCAATATTAACAACACATGCAATATGATCTGCAACATGAACGACTAAGAACACCCAGCCTATCAACTCGCCATTAAGCAGTTCGTCTTTTACACCCTCAGTTGCCTGACCTTTGTTAAACCCCGTTGTGTACTAACTTTTAACTGTCTAAGAAGACAAGAGCAGTTTGCTGTGTATAATATCGTCTCTGCTTCAGTCTTGAATGTGATGGGGTGAGCTAAACCTCCGAGACTATACTACAGATGTTAATGGTTTCACACCCGGAGTACGAAGGCCAAAAGGACTTTCGTTGTATGTTTCCAGCCTTCTCTAAAAATTTGTCAGAGCCTTCATCCTACGTCCGCCAATGCTGCACCACAAGCCACCACCCACCTATTGCCATTCGTCCCTCTTTTTTTTTCTCTGTTTTTTACTCTTTTTAGCATCAAGGTCGGGAGGCAACTAGACGTCTTCTGTGTAGCTGTATCTCAGTGTTCTACGGGACTACGTTGTTTCCACGCACCAGCTTCAAAACTGGGGAAAAAAAGTTTAAGTTTGATCTAGCTATAATTACTGACCGCTCGATATAAAAAACAAATAGAGGTCTAAGCTTAAATTCACGTGGCACGTACGTCATCCACGTCCCATTCAGTGACGAACAAAACCTAGCGTTCCCGAAGCTTTCCCGAACAACTAGAAACAACAGCAGCAATAACAACAGTAGAGATACACTGTCAATGACAGGTTTACCAGCAGTGGCTGAGCTTACGGTTAAACCTGGACCAACCCTAGAGGTGAGCCACAGCTGGGTGGACCAGCACAGCCACACAAACACACTGCGGCACCAACCTGGTGTGTAGGACGCGAGGAGAGGGTGGCCACCACCAGACCCTCAGATACGATGAACGATATCCATCCAGCAGGGTATCATGACAAGGGGGCGTCTCTCAGTAACTATAAACACACCAGCGAGGGCTGGTGAGGGCCAACGTTGAGAGATTACACGATTCTCGGAAAGGGGAACTACAAAGGAAACTGGGTAAGGAGGGGACAAAATAGGAGTTATGGTGGAGCTATTAACTAGTTGCAGGGGATGACCAGCCTCTAGACCCAGGCTAGGGAGGACAGGAGAGGCTCGAAGACTCACAAGAGACAACCTTTCCTCAGGTGGTGTAACTTTCCCCCACACTATCTGTTGCTCAAC
Organism: Panulirus ornatus; assembly: GCF_036320965.1. Classification (NCBI taxonomy): domain Eukaryota; kingdom Metazoa; phylum Arthropoda; class Malacostraca; order Decapoda; family Palinuridae; genus Panulirus; species Panulirus ornatus. Next base: position 8,059,790 of record NC_092247.1, on the reverse strand, counting down.
CAACCATCAGTTCTTGTTACCTTATCGTCCACCATATGTCCTTACGACTCATTTCTCCTCATGCCACAGTTGCCAACTTCTTTTAACCTTCGTAATTCCCAGTCATCCACAGGCAATACGTGTGTGCAGAGACCTAATGATAACTGTGTACTCCAGATCAGCCCTGGGGAAAGTCAGAATACAATATACTCGTGGAAACTCGTTGGAGGACGAACACTCGCAAAAGGAGAAATTCTTGCCAGGAAAGACTGGGTACAATTAGCAAATTAACGCCACTGAACAACACGCTTTCTGCAGTAAATACTAAGGAAAAGAACATTAACTGCGGGAGCCCACTTCTAATTTAGCCCATGAGCACGACGGTACGACCCATGAGCACGACGGTAGGACCCATGAGCACGACGGTGCGACCCTTGGATATAATACCTTGACCTTTGACCCACTCCTTAAGGGCCAGGACATCATACCCAAAGGTCGTCCTTAAAAATGATGACATACCTTTGGCAAATGTTTTTAAGATCATCACGACGCCTCTGGTCTTCTTAAAAACGAGTCTGTAATCCTCCGAAGAATATCTGGTGAGGTCGTCGGGGAAGTCTTATCCCCTACACACTCCGGACTGGACCCAGGCTGTTAGACTGGGTCGGTTGGTCGACCAAGCCGTTGGCAGCCGTAGCTTCAGGCCTACATAGCCCCCCCCAACAGGCTGGTCTGGTACACTTACTGAATACTAGATCAGCCGAGCTTCACAACACACGCAGGGGTGATGTCGCAATGTCCAGCGTCACACTGCATCATCAAATTCATTGCTACATCTTATTGTCATTTCCCGTCACATCACCACTGCTGCTGCATCACACTCTCAGTTCCACCGTCCCATCACACCAACTGCTCCAGTGCCTCATCATGCCTTCATCTACATCACTAACAGCATACGAATATGTCAACATCACTTCAGCACAGCCAGGAACATCATCATTGTGGTGTTGATGTTAATAAGTGCGTTGATACACTGAAGTTCAGGATGGTTGTTAGTATAACACGTCATCGGTTCAGTGTACCCGTTCTTTCGCAGGATTTCAGAAACTGTAACCAAAGTGATTGAGTCAATCCCCCAATCATGAAATTCCAACCAGAGTAAACGAGTCAGTCCCCAATCATGTGGCCTACCACACATCAACCTAATAAATAAACACTAATAAACATCCCCCACACGAACAAATCCCACAAAGAGTCAGACAATCTAAACATTCCTGAAATACGACAGGCATAAATCTCCGGAGTGTCACGTTCTTAGGGGATGTTCCCCGTCCACGTAAACCTGACGTCCTCACGTGTGGCGCTATGACAACAAACACAGGGTCGCGGGCCTGACCCACTGTTGGCGTTGGCATCATGACACACATTACATGAAGAACACCTGGACCTCCTCAAGGTCCTCGGACTTCCCCTTCCCCTAACTACACCACAGTACAACCCTATCATCACCCATCTGCCGTATCCCCTGCTGTATTCTTCTTATCCGTTGGGGTAATGAAAGATATTCTATAAATATATGATGATGTAGGGATGATGGACGTGCTACAAAGTATGCAAAGACTCAGGTTGATATAGCTGTATACAGCCATGAGTCCTCCATGAAGTTATGGAATTGGGCCAACTGCTGTGGAGGTAAAGGTTGTCGACAATGCTTGTAACTTAATCAGACACAACCAGGGTAAACCACGTACATAACCAGGGCAGATAACGTACACAACCAAAGTAAACCACATACACAACCAGGGTAGACAATGCAGACAACCAAGGTAGACAAGGATAAGCAAGGTAAACACAATATAACCCTCACATCCGCCAACAAATATGACGACTGTCGGATCTGGTCTTCACGCGTTTCGTCTGGTTATCATTAGTGTAACGTGCAGCGCGAACTCAACATGCACTGATGTTACCCATAAAACCTTTGAATGTCTGTGTCTGCATGTGTGTGTGTGTGTGTGTGTGTGTGTGTGTGTGTGTGAATACCTCCTCATAGTTTCCAAGCTGTGTGAACGGGAGGAGTTCCACACTCGTGGTTCCCCATGTTTTTCACTAGTCGTGTATCAATCTGAATTTTTCGATTATGACACCTTTTACCACCCGCCTGTACTTCTTCCATCCGTTATTATACTGCAAAAGCATTTTCTCACAAGCTTCATTTCTCCGGCTGAGAGGTTCCTGCCATTTTTAAATAACCGCTAAACATCCAATTCATCCAACCAAGCGATAATCATGTTTCCCCTTGACCTTCTGTCATCTAAAGTGGTCAAGTCTGGGGCTGCTATTCTCTCCCCTTGAACCTCACATCCCTGACTCATGGTTCTTTTTCTTTCTTGGCCCACAGTAAGAACCCCTAGCACCGAGACCAGAGAGAGAGAGAGAGAGAGAGAGAGAGAGAGAGAGAGAGAGAGAGAGAGAGAGAAAGTATCTGCGACAAGGCTTTGCCATGGAGCAGGGCTGCTAACACGAGCGGGTCACCGCTTGTTTCAGCGTACTCTGCTCTCACAAACATTCCACTGTTACTCATCTTGTGATCATCTAGAAAACCTCTCAATCATTCGTCTCGTCATCTCCTCAAAGCTACACTCCTCACCCCTTGCCGATTTCCTATCACGCTGCGCTTAAACATCAACAAACAATCGCTACGGCTCTTGTGACAGACTTTTGAATAACTGTATTTGGTGTCTCTGTCACATAACAACACAAGATTCTCATTAACGTGGATGCTACCAAGCAATGTACCATAGCGGAGGATGTGTGTAAGGCCGCCCCTCGTATCAACATTCCACCTTAAGACACCGGCATCCAGGAAAACCAAAACGACCCAGTTTCTGTTATGATCAAACTGTCAAACACAAAATCCAGCTGGAAATATCTGTCGTCACTGCTGGTCGCTGGTGAGCTCCAAGTGCCCTTACTTCAAGCCATTCCCTAAGTTAACAGCTACGTAAAAGTCGATTTGCTCCTTGTTTCCCCTTCTCTAGTGAAGGGTGAAGGGAGGTAAGAGAGGCTGCTATGGCACGGGTGGCGTGTGTGTGTGGGAAATGGGAGGACCTGAAAGTCCCTCCTTCAGGCTTGGATGGAAGCCCGACGACGTCGTTTACGAGGACAAGTGACCTTTGATATTTCTTATAGCCACATTGATTGTCAAGGTTGGCTGACACTGGCGGGGTATGGAGACGACCAGCTCCCTCGCCGGAGGAGAGGAGGGGAGGAAAACAAGGAGGAGTGAGTCGAGGAGCTGTCCAGACTCCTGAAGAAGAAGAAGAAGAAGCAGAAGAAGAAGAAGAAGAAGAAGAAGAAGAAGAAGAAGAAGAAGAAGAAGAAGAAGAAAGGAATACACAGACCCACTGAGTTCAACAGGGATTCTGCGAAATAATAAACATTAACTTGATAATCCAAACACTGACATCCTCTCAAGGTAACCCGGCCAGAATCCTTATCGAAAACCTAAATAGCCAAGAGATGATAAAACTTTTAACCGCGCTATGAAAAACATCTGTAAAAAAAAGCCCCAGAAAATGACAAAAACAAAATATGTGGGTATACTTATATAATGTGTCCACATACACACGGGTATACCGACACACAGACACGCTGACGAAGGATATGCATGTGGACACATGCATACACATGAACTTAACAATGGACACCACTGTCACAAGAACATACCCATGTGATGCTTCACACATGTATGGACACATGGGATCTTTAGTACAACGGGATATACATGAAGACACAGTGACACAGGAGCGAACTAACACTAGAACAAAGTGGCACACGTAACCCCTCACACCAACATAAACATTGGTCTATAAGGTCTGGATAAGAAGTTGCACATCTTCAGCCAAGCCAAGCCAACCGCCACAACACTGGTGAGTCCTGCTGGCGGCCACAGACGCAGGTAAGGTGCCACGGGCGTGGAGGATGGGCAGGGGCGTGGGAAAGGAAGGATGAGGTACAGGTAATGGATCAGAGAAGTCAGAAGGATTATAAACTTTGTTATCATCCACACCCCAGCACCAGTTCCCCAGCCTGCCACCCACCCCCTTCCTTCTTTCCCTGTAATCCAGCCTCAGACAAAATGTCTGGTGATGAACGATGAACAGCTTGTTCACTGGAACAACCTGAACACCTCGTCATCCACACCCGACGAAGCCTTGATACCAATCCATCCAACAGATTCATCAAGCAATTAATTTTTTTTCCGATATTTCCAAAATAATTAGGACGATCTTGCTCAGGATTAATTATGTAAATGATACCACCGCCGAGTCATATAATACTAATGACGACCATAATTCTGAAACAGACAGTCAGCTGATCCTACCGATTACACAGATGCTTACTGAACTGAAGATGAGGATGATGATGAGAGAGACGACAGCATTGTTATACATCGACCAATCATAAATACGGTGTAGTACTACATGACGAACAGTGTGTTCATTTCTACGTTCATTACGTTAATCATATCACATGAAGGATGAAATGAATATAGGTAGACATGATGTACCATGGTCCTGTGAAGGTATTTAATGAGCCCCCTCAGTCCTTCTCTGTAACCTGCCTTACATTATAACCCCTACAGTCCATATCACTTGGAACTGAACCATCCTGCACCGAGCCTGTATCACTGTACAGGATACATGAGACACTCAACCCAACCTTTGTAACTTGCCTCACATTCTCCCGTATTTGTAAAACTACACACATTCAAGCCACGTCTTGCCCACGAATGGCATGCGGCCAGATGACCAGAGTAACTCAATTGATTAATCAATTATCATCCCAGTGTGTATGATTTCATCTCTACTTTCTTCTTATACCGATATATCAATGCTGGCGACGCGACGCACCGGTAGCAAAGGCCTAGAAATACTTTCCACAGAAAAAAAAAAATGTAAAGAGAAAAAGAAAAAGTCTCAAAGCGGAGTGAAGTGTGGAGTGAAGTGTGGAGTGAAGTGTGGAAGTTTGGTTTTCTTGGCTCATTCCATCCGCTTACACAGCTGGCCAGACCAACTCGATCCACTACATGCTTATTTCCTCGTCTTCCTCATGTCTGAATGATACTTTGCACGGGGGAATATATATATATATATATATATATATATATATATATATATATATATATATATATATATATATATATATATATATATCGAAGCTGCATAACTCTGTAATGAACATGGACTGATCAGTTTCTAAAGCATAGGAGTACGATCCTTCAGCAAGACGGTACGAAAATTGGGTATAAGAAGCTACCCTTTGATCTGCAGGACATCACATCCAATGGTCGTACCGAAGTGCTCAAGGGTCGTCAACACGTCCCTTGCCTGTCCAGCAGTTACTGTCGTGGGAAACATCTGAGTTACACCTTCACAAAATCGAGTGTTCCATCACAATAAAAATCATTACATGCGAACGGAAACAGAAGAGTCCAGCGGGAGCTAGTGAATTTCACTCATAACCAATTCACTGTGTCGACGAGATCCAACCGGTGACGTCAATCATAACAGATGCAGCAAATGACGTAACATATAACAAAAAAGGACGCCGATAATGTCACATTCATGTGAATTTCTTCTGCTCTCGACGTAAACATAATTGTCTAACTAGATCACTATCTGTGTAGCCATGGAAAACGACTACATAAGACAAAACCTAAATAGGCCAATTACTGCCCAAATTACCAAAGTAGTGCACCACCAGAGTCATTATGTCACTGGCCATTACTGTGAGGTCTGGTACGTAATAACCTGCAAACATGACTTATTTCCAGATGGAGAAAGATAAAGCTAGACATGCGGGCAACTCCACCACACAGTCCTTCAGAATAGTCACTGACACCACCACTCCTTAACCTCCTGATCCTAGCTAATTTCCTATTACTACCACCATGTATGAAAGGTACAGAAAAGGACAAGGGCTAAACTTCCATGGGAATTTGGTACGCCTCTCTCTCTCTCTCTCTCTCTCTCTCTCTCTCTCTCTCTCTCTCTCTCTCTCTCTCTCTCTCTCTCTCTAATGAATCTGGCTCCACTGAGCGGACGCCTCCAACCCCCATACAAAACTGACCACCAACAATACAGCAGTTCCACGAACGAACCTTGGAGACAATGAACCCCCCCACCCCCCAGCATAGGCTCTTAGACTACACTCCGGCCAATTGGACGACAAAAAAAGGTTAATACCATCACGACCCTCTCCACAGCCACTACGACCCTCCTCACAGCTACCACGACCCTCTTCAACCATCACGACCCTCTTCAACCATCACGACCCTCTTCACAGCCATCACGACCCTCTTCACAGCCATCACAACCCTCTTCACACCCATCACGACCCTCTCCACACCCATCAAGACCCTCTCCACACCCGTCACGACCCTCTCCACACCCATCACGACCCTCTCTACAGCCACCACGACCCTTCTCAACCAAACAAAACATTGTGTGTGTGTGTCATGAAGTAAGATAACACCGCTCGCGTCTGGTGTATTTACCGGAGGCACCCCAGGGGCCTGAACCCGGCCCGTTTCCCGCCACACCCAGACCATCAGCCAGACAAGAGCCCGTGACTAACGCAGTCCACCGACAATAAAGTATAGCCCAAATGTCCCACCTCCTCCTCCGCCGCCGCCTCCTCCTCCGCCTCCTACTGCCAATACACAGGCCTTTCACCGACCCTGAGCCACCACTGCATGCACGGGCTACAGCAACATTTTGCAAACCCGAGATTCACTAGATGGTGAAATATTAAAAATAAAAAAAGATATGAAGGAATATGAGACCCGGAGAGAGAGAGAGAGAGAGAGAGAGAGAGAGAGAGAGAGAGAGAGAGAGAGAGAGAGAGAGAGAGAGAGAGTGCTGCAGTCAGCGCCCCTACATTAAAACATATGCAATGTCAAAACACAGAGAAACGCTGTTATTGCTGTCTTTCATATTAATAATTGGGACGTTCAGTAACACATAAAATATGCACTTAACCAAGAATTCCTTCTATATAAATATATATATATATATATATATATATATATATATATATATATATATATATATATATATATATATATATATATATATTTATATATATATATATATATATATATATATATATATATATATATATATATATATATATCACAATACTTTCAAAGGATCTTGAAGTCCTTCATTTCCACCGCCCTGCCATTACACAACGTCGCTGCTATTACACTGTGGTTGACTATCTCCTTCACAAACACGACCCTTCCTCCTAATCACAGGGGTAAAGTGGGGACGGGTTGCCTGCACACTAGGGTTTGCGTCCGGCAGAGACCTAACCAGTCTTACCAACAGCCTTACCCTTGTACTCTCATGTTTCCATCCTCATCCTCCTCCTCCTCCTCTTACATATGCCGTCAAAGCGACTTACCACCACTCTATCCCATTCCTTCTCTAACACAGTTAATGGCACAGCATCATCTGCAAACAACAGCTGAGGCACCTCCAGTCTCTACCATCCTGGTTCAAGCAATACATCGCTATCACACACTCACTTCTCTCTCTCAATTAACGCCACATTCATAAACACATTAAACCATCCTGACGCACTCGTGAACGCATATACGATCCTATATATACAACTGTACATTATGTAATGAGTACACAAAGTTGTGCATCGCTTCTTCCAAACGATCAGTAAATGAATGTTGGTATAAAAGTGCTTTTTCTCATCAGAGTTCACACTACCACGAGAGGCAATACACTGGCCTACACCGCTGGATACACATTTCTTGTATATCATATTAACGACCCGTTAAATACTAGACATACTCTACCTCCACCCCCTCACACACACACACACACACACACACACACACACACACACACACCAAACCTAAGCCGGCGTACATGCGTGTGTATATACACACAATAAGTTAAGAAACGGGGCAACACGAGCGTAAAACTCTCTCCCCCGTAATACATAAATAGTAAACATATCCTACCACACATACGCACAGCACAACGACCACTTATCTCCTACACAGGATACCCTACACATCTACCCCAGCAGACGAGCGACACCTTAGCTTATCTCGACACCAACTCGCGTGTGTTTCTGTGTAACTTGCCGTCAGGGACACCATCGCTGCTCCATGTGATAAAAAGAGTACAGAATGAATGGGGTAGGGCTTCTTAATTGACTGGCAAGCTACTCTCTTTAAGGTCAGCCAGGTTAAATGCACGGGGTCCATGGTATACATCGTCCTCTGTATCTGTTAGTACCCGCTCATATCCATTACAGATTTTCCATGGAAAATGCACCCAAAGTACTCAGTACTGTTGTACATCTGTCAACACTCAGTACCGTTGTACATAGCGCTTATCGCGACTGCATAGCTGACTGTCAGCACTCAGTAATGTCCATCTGTGTCAGCAATCAATACCGCTGTACATCTAACTGTCTGCGCTCAGACCTGACGTACATGTGTTGAACATCTAGCTGTCAACCCTTAATAATATTGGACAGTTAATTGTCATCCCTTAATAATATTGTAAATCTCAACTTTCGGCACCCAGTAGTTGTACATTAGTCAGGAATCATACTTTTGTACATCAACCACCAAACCCTCACACTACTACAATTACGTATCTGCAACACACTTGATCTCATAATATTGCCCACTGGCCCGTTAAATCAAGTTTTGATCCCTTGTCATATTTCCCAGAGTCCCTAGGTCCCACAATAGTAAGGTCTTCCCCATCTAGTAACGAGGCCCATCAACAGATCTATGTCCCTAGATCCCGCCTGAGTAAAGTTCTTCCCGTCCAGTAACGAGAGCCATCAACAAGCAGCGCACTCCAGTTCCCAGGATGGACAGTGCAGTGGACGGCGAGTGTAAGTGATACGTCACGGAGGCGGGTCGTGTTTACTTCCCGGGGGGACCTGGGGAGCCAGCAGGGTGCGCGCGCACTGGTGTCTGCTGCGGTGGCCGATGTCTGTCAGCTTCTGTGACATGTTCCGTGCTGTGGCGTATGAGGTGGAGGCTCCTGTGATTTCCATTGAGGTAATCCTGGTCTTGCCAGCGTGCTGCGGAATGTGACACGCTCCTGTGATGGCTTTATAGGACGATGGCACAACCCGCTACCCTGACAGGTGTCCAGATACCTATGGGACATTATTCTGAAATGTATTATCGACATAGGTCTATCAACTCTCACAAACGCTGCACATTAACAGAGGCGAATCCTGCATACCCTCCTACGGTACAAGTCTCTACCGTTACGATTCAATAATGATTATCATTTCCATTCGTTTACGTCCAATTTTCTTCATACCACTTGTGGTAGCCTCTGGCCAGGATAGTAACATCACCTCCTGACCTGACCCCGCACTACGAAGGCACTCTAGGTAAACCACATGATCCATAAACCGTTACTGTGGGCAAGGTAAATACGCATGCGTGTGAAAGCTGTGAACGACGATTCTAATTAACAGGTGGCGAGTTCCCCTCAGGCCTGGGAAAGGATCTGTATATCATCAACAGGTATGTAAAGGTCAGGATGTTTAACATCCCCCGAGCACGACTGTGCAAAACCTTAGGGGCGGCAGTGCGAACCTTGAGCACTGTTGTGCAGCCCTTGAGCACTACTGTGGAAACGCTTACGTATCACGATATGATCCTTCAGTATAACCTCTGACGTGGCATTCCACGATCAGGTTACAGGCCAGAACATCATACCCAAGGATCGTACCGTCGTGCTCAAGGATCGTATCGTCGCGCTCAAAGGTCGTATCGTCGTACCCAAGGATCGTACCGTCGTGCTCAAGGCTCGTATCGTCGTGCTCAAGGCTCGTATCGTTGCGCTCAAGGCTCGTATCGTCGTGCTCAAGGCTCGTATCGTCGCGCTCAAGGCTCGTATCGTCGCGCTCAAGGCTCGTATCGTCGCGCTCAAGGCTCGTATTGTCGCGTTCAAAGGTCGTATCGTCACGTTCAGTAATTCAAGCAATAAAAAACTTAGCAAAGATCCTTACGTATATTAGCATAACAATAGAAATTTATCTATGTTTCTTTTGTGGCTTCTACCACCATACGTACACGAATATATATATATATATATATATATATATATATATATATATATATATATATATATACAAACAACAGTAAAACTTTCGTGTCAGTGATAGTGTTATATGGCAAAATCTGTCATGATCTCAAAGTAAATGATAAATCTTATCTATGCCAAGTCCATTTATTAATTCGGGCAGTATAACATCTACAACAGAGAACAATAATTCATAACACATGTAAGACAAATCAAATACAATCATCTGCATACGAATTTTTTGGGTTAAATTAAGACATGTACGTGTGACCAATGTATGCATCATGTCGGGTACAACACGTACCATTATGTACACTTCTGTCATGTCAGAGGCTGGAGGGCCAGTCATTTCTACCTGTCACTCCTGTTATGTCACCTCTACCCTCCACTCCCGTCATATCAGGTGCTGGACGAGTATCACCCTTCCAGTCAGGTAGCAATCCTTTCCCGCCAAACACCCAAATGTATCTGAAGGAATAATCACGCAGATGCCCCACAGCTCCGCCGTCACCCTTCGACAACGACGCAAACAAACACCGCGTTCGCCATCACATCAACGGCAGGACCGAGAGCCACACTGGCACTCATAACCCAGTTCCTGAAGACCTCCTCCCCAGCAGGAGAGTCGGGGCGGCAGCAGAAGCAGCAGCGGGAGGCGGCAGCGGCGGTGGCAGGCGGCGAGGACCAGACCTGACCTTGGAGTGCGTGGGGCGCGTCCATCAATACTCCGGCTAGAGGGGGAGACTGCTGGAGGAGGCGGAGGAGGAGGAGGAAGAAGAGAGGGGGGGGGGAGTGAGTGTGAGGTGAGGAATGGATGGGCTTTCCTCGTTCCTCATCATTACACTGTTTATCAAACATTCCACCCAAGAGAAAATTAAACATAATTGGTCACCATCAGTGGGGTCTTCACCCGGGTATCGAGGACCACCATAAATCGTACTTCTGGTCACATCCGGAGAGCCATGCTGTCACCGGAGAGAGCAGTTTGGAATTCGAAATCAATATCGCACAGCCTGTGAGGTGATAAGGCTCCCGAGACGCGCACACCGCCGGATAAGGACACGTTAACCTGCAACGTTCACCCGACTCCAGTAATGCTGAGGTCTTCTCCATTAATGCTGAAGCCTTCTCCATTAATGCTGAGGTCTTCTCCATTAATGCTGAGGTCTTCTCTATTAATGCTGAGGTCTTCTCCATTAATGCTGAGGTCTTCTCCATTAATGCTGAGGTCTTCTCCATTAATGCTGAGGTCTTCTCTATTAATGCTGAGGTCTTCTCCATTAATGCTGAGGTCTTCTCCATTAATGCTGAGGTCTTCTCCATTAATGCTGAAGTCTTCTCTATTCATGCTGATATATTTTCCATTAATGCTAGAGTCATCTCTATTAATCCTGAGGTGTTCTCTTTGAATTCTGAAGCCTTCTTCATTAATGCCGAGATCGTCTCCATTAATGCTGAACTCTTTCATTGTTTTAGGACTTCTCCGTTAATGCTGAAGTCTTGTCCATTAATGCGACTATTCTTCAAACATACATTGTAACTTTCATGTGGCCAACATAATTAATAGGTTCAAATTCGACCTTCCAGCACACATTGATGTTGTTAACCCCTTTTGGCCAGTGCGCGACCCTTGCACAAGGTCGATTGTTTGTTTTTGGGGATTTAGGCCTATCCACTCCCCGCCAAGGTCACCAAGGCCGTCAAGGGCAAGTTATAACACCTTCTGGAGGTAAAGATAATTCCTAGACCATCATAGCACGGCTCGTAAATGCGACGGTACGACCCTTGAACACAAAGGTACTTCATTTGAGCAGTGCGGTACAACCCTTAAATATAATGACCAGGCCTGTGACCTATAACCCTTCAGAGTCAGGTTAAAGGCGTAAGGTCAATATACTCAAAGGTCGTCGTACTCAAATATATCATACGCATGGGTCGTACCGTCCTGCATAAGGGTTCCAGACCACCACATACTAAGGACTTCAAAGTAACTGCAAGTATCTATTCATTAAGACACAGGCATTAAAACAAAATATTATATATATATATATATATATATATATATATATATATATATATATATATATATATATATATATATATATATATATATACATACATATATATATATATATATATATATATATATATATATATATATATATATATATATATATATATATATATATATATATATATATATATATATATAAGTTAATCATACGAAGTGTTTAGCTCAAGTGTTAGTGGGTTCCTCAACTTCATAACAATATCTCATATATTTACAGTGAAGATGACATACAGTTATGCCCATAAAGAAATAAAAACGAGTAAAGTGGAAGGCAAAATAGGTATCATACAGTCATACATCAATACAGAGGTTCACAGGCCTCCCTTCTACCATGTCCCACCAAAAATAAATGGTGAATTTAGGTGAACGATATGGAAAATTTCACTCCCTTTCCACCTACTGGCCATATATATATATATATATATATATATATATATATATATATATATATATATATATATATATATATATATATATAGCATGGTACACATATAATTCACAATATACACATAGTCACATGACACTCTTCAGTCCATGGGTACTTTTGCCACCACAAGCAATTTCTAGTGTTAACCTTCACCAAAATCTGATGGTAATCAAATATGACGGTAAACCACGAAACCCAAAGACTGTATATATATATATATATATATATATATATATATATATATATATATATATATATATATATATATATATATATATAAAACTTACGTTTCGTCGCCAAATCTGAACTTGCTCTAATATTTTAAGAAAAAACCAAGTCAATAAACGAACGTGATGAACACGCGTTGACATTCCGCCAGAACTACATGGGAGGCTAAGCTATACAGTCAGCACTGCCGGAGTGTATCCATCATCAACACTGGTGATGGTTAGAGAGTTATATATTGCCAAGCATTTATGACGAATCGCACGAGTGACATAAACCATACTCAATGACTTATAATGATCGTATGCAATTATACAGGCTGAGGCAAATGGCAGTCAGTGCTAGGGGTACTCAGCCAGTGGGAAGGATGATTCCTCGGGAGTCGAACCGCTGTCACAGCGACCATAAACAGTAAGAATGTGTGCGGCATTACCGCGAGAGTGTTTAAAGATTATTCAACTGGTGGCTATAACACAGCGTTGACGACTTCGAAGACCGTGACGGTCTGTAAGCCGAAAATAACCAACCAACCAACCAATCATCTCCCCTACGGTCATTGGGCAGCGTTATAAGCGATGGCAGGCTCTCTGGAAGAGGTCTAGGCTATCAGCGCCACTTACCAACGACAGTGATGTAACCATCAGTCAACCCCCTCTCCCTGGCAGTGTCAACACGAAGAAGAAAGAAAAAACAGGAATAGCTGTTCAGGCAGAAGCGGAGGATGACGTTCCATTGTGATAATGTGTGAATCATGTTTTACCAGGGGGCTTCACAACCCTCAAATGTCACCACAGTTTTTGTCTCGAACGGTTTCTTTAGTACCAACCGACATTTCTGTAAATCAAAACAGCCGACACCATCGTTTATGAGCACATTACATAAAATACTAACGTGGGGGATTTGGCCACTCATCCTATGGGATTATTTGGTTAGAATACAAGTGCAACTTTGACCAAACAGAGATTATCTCTGGGATGTTAGCAGTGGACCAACAAGTGCTTCACTACATGTGAGGAACAAAGAGTGTACTCAAGGGCGAGGCTCGGTGAGTGGTGGTGTTGCTTCTGCTGCTGCCTAGCTGGCTTGCAGCTTCAAGTTGCAACTCATGCTGGAGGGAGTAAAAGACGGGCTTCTAAACACCCATATTGAACCCAGTATTTGGAGAAACAGGTAGTAATGTCCAAGCAATGATCCTTCCAAGACATGGGAGACTCATCGAGCGTGTAATATAGAGGATAATATCTGAGTAAACAATGAGTAATGCGGGGAGAGGAGGCCATGTGGAGGGACAATAAGGTCAAGGCTATCCTTCATGGTTGAAAGCCCTGGGCGTACTGGTTACCAGCATTACCAGACATGCGTACTAAGGAGGAAAAAGAGCTTGGTAGTAAGGTGAAGATTTTGTCGATGGCCAGTGACCAGGAGGAGAGGGCTGGCGAGTTTGAGAGAGGGAGGGAGGTAATAGGAGCGCTATTAAGTATGAGAGTGTGTAAGAAGTACCACCCGTTACTAGACCATAGGGGTGGTCGTGTAACACTCACCAGAACAGAGCGGGGAGGAGAGAGAGAGAGATGGGAGCATAACTCGGTAACACGAGACTTAGGAGGGAGACACAACCAGATGCTCCACCCACAGAAGGAAGGGCTACTTAGAGGGGCCCCAGTACTCCACAAGGCCAACAAGAGGAGTACTGGTTGCTGCTTCTAGGAGGAATTGGTCACACCGTTTTACGGGAACCAGTGGTATATGGGGGGGGGACTGATCCTGATTTCAGGAGGGCATCAACGACGGGCTGCTTCTGGGAAAGAGGAATCTGTACTGAGCTTAAGGATGAAAAGTAATGAAGAAGGAAGTAGTAAGTACTAGGTGCAATCAGGAGACTATAATTAGGAGGTAATGGGTTTAATGACAGCTTAAGGGAGGTAATGCGCAGTGTGAATCACTGCTATGAGGGACTGAGAGTAGTAGGGGAAAACTGAGTTGCATCAGGTGGAGGAATGGTAATATGTGTACTACGGGCTGGTACTAGGAAGAGCTAGGTATAATGGGGTCTGCTACAGGGAAGTATTGGGTGTAGCAGATCGGGTACAAACAAAGGTAGCGCGTGCAGAAAAGCTGGTACAGGAAAGACAAACTGCATGGAAGTTCATACAACGAGGCACTGGATGATGTACTGGCAGGCAGACACGAGGAGGACGGGGAAGGCATCGGGTATAGTGGTGGTTAGTACAAGTGGGGAGGAGGAGGAGGAGGAGGAGGTGGAGGAAGGGGGAGGTGGGTGAGCGGGGAGCCAGTGCCACGGACGGGCAAGATGGGGGTACCGTAACAGGTGCAGAAGGAGGAAGACTCTACATGCAGACGTGATACACAGGAAGGAGCATGTGTGAAGGGGAGGAGGACGCAAGTGTGTGTGGATGGCAGTGAGGAGGGAGGAGCAGCAGCGTCAATAGTAAACAATACAAGGAAGAAGATGGGTGGCGTGTGAAGCGCCTCTTACTTCTGCAACTGGTGTATCAACAAGCTATCAAGGTCATTACTGAGGAAACTCCCCACCTTGTTCTTGCGTCTACACCATTGCTTCACCCAGTGCCGCCCTCCACGTTTTACCATCGTCCCCTAGTCACTTTCACTGCCTCGTCATCACTAACTACCTCAGCCTAACAGCATCAGCACATTTTTTATTATTATTCTACCCGTCGAGAGCGGCCGAATGTTTACGTCGGCGAGACATGGGGTCACTCGGGCTAACATTTACTGCGCGTATTTTGGCCAATCACTCGCAACACATGCCATATCGTACACGTCTCCAGTGATTTTGCACACACATCTACTTTTCTACAAAGAGGCACTGTTGTCTGACACAGCATCTTGGGTGAGACTGCACACAGATGCGGACGGGACAAAGGAGAGGCGAGTGTGAGACACTTGCCCAGTGGGTGCGTCCGTCCACGGGCAGTTGAAGAGAGTCGTCAGAGGAGGGTAAAAGGCTCATAAGGTAAGGAGGGAGATCATAACGTGGCCAGGGCAAGCTAATGTTAAGGGCGAGAAGTCGGAGGAGGTGGTGGTGGCGGCGGCGGCGGCGAGAGCTCCGTTACTCACCTCATCCCATTTGACGAACTTGTCTCCATCCTGTAGTCGTTTTGGTACGGTGATATGCTTGAGCTTCAGGACGTGCACGCCGGACTTGGCGCTAGCCATGGCTTACCGCATGGACTGGGCGCGCGGGCGGCTGGGTGGGCGTGGGGGCGGCGACCAAGCACCACGGAAAGTCACAAAGCACCTGCTGGTACGGCAGCACAGGGGACACTGACTGAGCTCGCGCGGCCTGGGGTAGGGCGGCGGGCCGGGTGCGGGCGGCCTGACATGCGTCTCAACGCACTCACTCCCCCACCGGCTCCGGCCTCGGCGCGCTGCCTCGCCTCACACACCAACTCGCACTCCACTTTCCGTTCTTTCTCATCATACTCCAGTGGAAATACTGTGATCTTCACTCATCATCTGAACGTCAGGTGAGACGAAATTTCCCTCATGATGACGGGGGCAGCGAAGGGACTATACATGTTTTCTCCCTTTTTTCTGTGTGTGTGTAGCAATTAAGAAACGCAAGACTATGCTGCAGACATGAGATCTGCAGAGTGCCTCTGCTTCTTTTCACAGACTAGTCGCGTTACGTCTACCTACCCGTGATGCGACGAGCGATCGCGTTACGTCTGGCCATGCTACGACTGTCACTCTACAACCACACGTTCTTCTGTGGGTGGGAGAGCGCTAGGCACGCTGACCGCCCACCCATCTCTCTATTCTCAAGACTGTGGGCGTCCCAGCGCTCAGGGGCGGAGTTCACTCCTGCGTTACCTCCTTCAGCACGACGATACGACCCTTGAGCACGTCCTGAAACGACCCCTCTACATGGTTGTATGACGCGGAAGGTCGTTACTACCCTTGAGCAAAATGATATGATCCTTGAGAAACAACCGAACGACCCTTGGGTATGATGGCCTGGTCTTGGACGTAACCCATAGTGTGTCAAGATCAAGAGCTAAGTCATTGTACCTAAGAGTCGTGATCAAGGGTCGTTCCTTCAAGCTCAAGAGGCTGAACAAGTTCTACCCTTCCGAAGATTCCAAAGTAGAGATAAGTCTTTAGATTCATCACTTTTACTCCCCAATCTTCATAATCAAAAATATTCTTGTAATAGTCTGTCCACATGCCATTTTATAAGACTTTGTTGACGCGATGATCAGAATAACTAATATCCATAACTTATAACTATAGACACATCAACAACACACAGAGACACACACAACCAGGAGCATATCACTCGTGTTAGTCCACTTAAACGCTTTAGAAACAAACTGGATTAATTCGGCAAATAGGTGAACCTGAAGGATGAGCGAGATTAGACGCCTAATATGGGCCTATAGGCCTATTTCAATCTCCTCTCCCGGGTTCTAGTGTCGGGTGTTAGCCTGCGGCGAGTCATTCTGACCGTCCCAGCTGACAGCAGCACATTCAGACCACACGCTCTCTCACGCTCGGAAGCAGGATGGTGAATGAGACACACTTGTGACGCACAACATTTCAATAAATGTAAGAAAAAGATTGTGATCTTGGCTTCTTCTTCTTCTCCTTCTTCTTCTCCTCCTCCTCCTCCTCCTCCTCCTCCTCCTCCTCCTCCTCCTCCTTCTTCTTCTTCGTCTTCTTCTTCTTCTTCTTCTTCTTCTTCTTCTTCTTCTTCTTCTTCTTCTTCTTCTTCTTCTTCTTCTTCTTCTTCGTCACTGGTAACGAACTAAAAGCAAATGATTGAAACAATCACCAAGACCCGAAGATGAAACCAGTTATAAGGACCAACAGATTGAAAAACCGAAAGACTCGCCAACTATCAAAAACGACATCTTACAACAAATGTCAGAACCAAAAGCCTGAACCAGAAACCAAAAGCGAAAACAGAAGCAGCCATCAAAACCCAAAGACTAAACCAGCACTCGAAAGCAACTAACACAAACAACTTTCAGAACCAAAAGACTGAGGCAGGTATCGAACGCAACAGAATGAACCAGTGTGTGAAAGAGAGGGATCAAAAAACGTTGAAACTTTACTTAGAGATTATTTGGATGTCATATTATTCCACGAAGAAAGAAGTCTGCCAAAACATCGTCAGCAATAAAGACTTGGACACAAAGAAAAGAAAAAAAAACGAGGCCAAGAGCAAAAGAACTGAAATATGAAATCAATACAAAGAGAAATAAGTAAGGAGGAGAGTCTATGAGAGCACTAACGAAAAAGAGGAAATGAGACAAGTGAGCAGTAAGATTAAAAAAAAAAAAGGAAAATGGTAAAAAGATGAACATTAGATGAAGGAAAAGAAACAGGAACGGAAGATGGTTGGAAGTCATTCACAACATCAAAAGAAGTTCTGCTTGTAGAAAACGAAAACGGGAAGCATGAAAGGGAACTGTAAACATCATCATAACTTTTTTCAAAAGCTTCTTCAGTGTAGAAAATCAGACCCAATACCCGAGACTAAGCCCCAGCGAATGGAAGCTCTCTTCACAGAAACTCAGGCAAGAAAATCATTACAATATTGAACAAATAAGGATATATATATATATATATACATATATATATATATATATATATATATATATATATATATATATATATATATATATATATATATATATATATATATGTATATATATATATATATATATATATATATATATATATATATATATATATATATATATATATATATATATATATATATATATATATATATATATATATATATATATATATATATATATATACTAGCTAACAGATAAGAAGATAAGGGTCTACAGTGAAAGAGTTGAAATAACAGAACAAGTCACAATCAGCGAAGAAGCGCTGGTACTGACACATGTCAGGAGCACATAAACCCTCGAAGGAGATCACACACAGGGACATCCGTCCCACGTTCAAGACATAATAAGCAAGGAGGTCCTGCTACTGATCAAAGATCAGCCATTCTGGGCATGATCAGGGAAAACCCATGCCACTATGGTCATGTACATATGACACATCTACGTCCATTGTATGCTCGCAGATGCAAACACGAGAAGACTCACAGAACACGTTAAAACATTTGAGTACGAACATTATTGAGCACAATATTACTACCCTTGAGCATGATGGTACGACCCTTAATGACAATGGTACGACCCTTGAGCACGATAGTACGACCGTTAAACACAATGGTACGACCCTTGAGCATGATGGTGCTACTCTTGTGTGACTGGCTTAGACTATGACCTGACTCTTGAGGGCTACGTCTAAGGTTAGGCCACCATGCACATGGCATCTTACCGTCGTGTTAAAGAGAATCGAGTCCCCCTATTGTTCCCGAACATTAGGGTATGGAGGAGGGTCACCATCACCGTTATGAACGCTGGACGACAAGAGTATTTCACAAATTCAGAAGTATACACAGGTCCGACGTAATCACTTCCTTACGAGGCCCTCAAACTTTAATCATCCCGACGAGACGTGACCGGAGTCAACTTCGTCCACGAATTAAACAGTTCGACTGAATCTGTTGTCATCCTTCCCTATTCCAGGCAAAAATATTTCTCTGCTGCAGGATACGACCTTCTCTGACAAGGAATCAAGAGGTAAGACATGATGGGTACTCAATGTTAATCGTAACTCGGGTGAAGCTACGCAAGTCTCTGGGAGTTCAGATGGTGGTTTTACATGAATGGACTGTTAGTTATTTCTAGGGCAACTGTGACCTATCTTTACTCACACCATCAACACACATCCCCAGTCATCACCACACGGAAGACACCCGTCACCATACGTTATCCACACATCACCACACAGCCCCCACTCATCACTACACATCAGTGCCATTCGTGATCACTCTCCAGCCTTCCATCACAACAACCTTATGCGTAAAATCACTTAAAGAAATCAACCCGCATCACTAAGCAGCAGCCAACCGCCCCACCAAACCACACCGTGGCCATTCATCACCACAAACGAACGCCACAGATCACCTCACATGAATTCTAACCAGAACGACACAACAGCCCAGTTCGCCATTACAGAGGAGTAGCCGACCACCCACACAAACAAGCTACAACCACTAGCACACGTTAGCCCTGTGCCTATCACTACACAGTGACTCCATTAACCACTATACATTGTGTAGCCCAACCGACAACCACCTGGCAGTCTGTTAGTAACCCTAACGACTCCCTGACAGCCACTTCACCTCTCACACGAGCTTCAACTCATCTCACCACCACCACCACCACCACCACCACACACCACATCCTCCACTACACAATACTCACATACCTGTATACAAACATCTTCTTGTATACACAA